>NW_010303439.1:51908-66577 GCF_000700745.2 Antrostomus carolinensis
GGGAAGGCAAAAGGATTTTACCTTGTGTCAGCTATTCAAATCAGTGGTCATATGCTTCACTTATATCGGCTCCACTAATAAACAACTCTTTCTCTTAATTTACACTAAGCTCAGCTCCAGGAACTTCCTCCAAACCACACAAAGGAAAGTTTTATATCTCTTTCGTAACCAAGCAAGTTTACTGATGCCTTCTAGAGGTAAATACCTATTGTTCCTGAATAATCAAATAATGGAAAGTGAAGTCAGCATATGGAAGACAGATATGGGTAGCCAGGACTGCTCAGTGCTTTCCTCAGTCTACTGCAGTCTTCTTCACATATACTTACTTAGAAGGTGACTAAGGTACAGAGACAAGAAGACTTGACTCTATAAGAAACACTATTTAATTGATGTATTTCAGGTCCCAGAACTTTACAGCCTTTTCAAGATGATTTTTTAAAGGCTTTCCAACTGTAACAATAATATATAAAACCTTATAAATGTTTTATCAGTGATAAGTATGCCCATTGTCATTAAAAAAGAGCCTTTTCAAGTATACTGTTATTTGCACTGCACAAGAAAGGATGGTAAATACGTAAGTGGATGAAGTGAACACCAAACAGAAGCTGCATTCATTTCAAAAACTGTTTTGCACAGAACATAGCTTCAACACTAAAGACAAAGCAAAAGAGAAGAGAACGGAATGACTTATTTCCATCTTCCAGAAGTTGCTTAATTTCTTGAATAGCAATCTGAATACCCCTTATAAGTCATATTTTTATATTAAAAATATAAAGGCCTAGAGCAACTTCTCAAATTTGAGTCAAATTCTGGTACCATTAAAAGAACAATAAGTTCTCTGTCACTGACTTAAAAAATCCAGGGTTTAGCGCAATCATTATAGTTCTAAACCACCTTAAGATATTGATTTTTTTAAACCAAACGTTGTAAAAATAACGACGTGTCACAGAAGGTGACTACTTGCAGATGACTTTGCTTTTCCTATAGATCTATGAGTGAATTTTCAAAAGTACATGTGTGAGGAAGGAGTTTATGGAGTTTATTTAAAAAATTATGCCAATGTTCAGCAGCAAAACCCCGCTGCTAAAATTAGGAATCCTGTCTACATGTCAATGCTTTTCAAAGTCTCTTTCAGGTTTTCCTATATACTGATTGCCTAATCACTGTGGCAGAGCTTTCCCTCAACCTCTTTTCCAGTAGCTGAAATCTGGGACTGTGATTTTGCCCAGAAGAGATGTGTAGGACATTAAGTTCCTGCATAGGTCCCACATCCTCTCTCCCCAGTGTACTAGAATGGTTACAGCTGTTAATTGTGGCCCTTTATATTTGGGTAGATGTACTTGCTGAGTGCCTGGACACAGATGTGATTAACAAAGCAAACAATGCACCATATATGGTTCTATACCTCTCTCACGAGAAGATGAGATTTTAAATTTTTTTAAGTACAATAACATCTTCATTTTGAAAACTATAATTTAAATGTTTTGGAACCTGTCTTTCCTAATATATTACCCTTACAAAAGGAAATGGTACCATTACACTACAGAACAGAATTAAAAATAATACTGGCAATAATAAGGTAGTACATGACTAAATATAGTAATAACACAAATGCTTTCATTTTATATGGAAAATACTCAGATAAACTATTGTTTTTGTTCTCAGAAACATATATCATCCAAATAACTTCTTTATCTAAATTCTTCATAATTACATTTAATTACTCTATTCTTTTATCATAGTGCAAGATTTAAATAATAAAAGAATCCTAATAGACTTTAATTATTGTAATCTATCTGTAGATATGAGATATTTTTTGAGAGTAAAACATGTTTTAGTTACTGGTAATATAATGCTACTGCTGAGCTGCATTCATATTCCTCCTCCCTAATCAGGATTATGGTCCTCAACATTTTTTGCTTAGCTTCAGCAGCTAAAGATTTAGGATGAGAATAACGTGCACACAAAGCGCAGTACAAGCTCTAGTGTTGCTAGAATCCCCATGCCTGATCTTGGGCTCTGTTAAGCTAACTTTGAGATTTTGAGGGACAGAACTAAAGAACAAAAGATTTAAAACACTCCAGAAAGCAAATCCTTGCTTGGCTTGTCAAACTATACATTCTTGTTTTACAATTTATCACAGCTGGTATTCCTGACCTGACTTCAGGCATTAAAAATCAAGAGCAGCCGTCTTCTTACCTTAGTATACTAGCCCATAGAGGTATTTTGATGTTTCCTTTGAAATAGTATCTTATTCAAAAATAATAAGAAGCACCAAAGTGTTCTGATTTTTTACTTAACATTTTAAATGCTGAATGTTTTTTTTTCTATCTCAGATAATTTGCTTTTCCATCCACACTAATTTTGTCTCCTCAACTCCAGAGTTTTTAAATAAATTAAATTAGCATAAATACAAATTTTATGCTACTATCTATGCTATTTTGCAATTTATACCAATGTTAACATAAACAAAATGTGTGACAGCACATTTCACATCAAAATTTAGTAAGATACAGCCTCAATGACTTTTGAAATGTTTTAAGCCTTGTGTATACTTTCTTCTATTGATAGAACACTGTTTGAAAGCTAAAACCCACCCAATACAATTACTTTTAATTTACTTAGGTACGTCCACTGGAAAATAAACTGCTCAAGTAGCAAAAGGGGCTGCTAGTAATGAATGATGCCGTTTGCATTAGAATCAGTGCTCAGAGCTGGCCACTAAATGCATGACCTATAAACACCACAGACAGGCACTAGAGCCTATTTTTAAACATGAGTCTGAATTAACAGCCCCAGTAAGATTTTTCCTTTTCAGAGCACTATAGCACCATTATTAGTCTACAGTTATTTACATGTAAATATATCTATAAAAATGTGTATGTAATGATATATGCTGCATTTTATACTAAAATTTGAAAAATTACCAGTCTTTGCTATACCTCTCTTTCGAGGGTCAGAAATCAAAACATATGCATTGCACTTACCAATGAACAGAAAATAATTTACCCTACTTGCTCATTTGTTTTCCCTGAGTTGATAAGAGCATAATTTTACATTTTTTCCTTTTTTTTTCCCCTTGACCCCTGGATATAGGGATTACTTGTTTGGTCAAGGGTTGCATTTCTTAAATGCCTGATCCATCTCAGGTAACTGTGCGTTACAGCATCCTTCTGCTGCAGTTCTTCTCTTTTCAAGCATTTCAAAGAACCCCAAAGCTCTGAGTTTGTGTTGAAGTGCATTCACAAAAAGTGTGTATACTCTCACTGCATTGCCTACCTGCTTGTAAGTACTGATCATTCTCTCTGCTCTTTTCCTTCGTTCTTGGGGACTATGTATTGAATCTAGAAGGTAGATGACAGGCCCATGAGCTGCAACAACCTAATTATAGAAGATACACAAAAAAAGATTAAAAAAATATTGTTTTGCTTATTTCATTCTGCATTATGAACACCATGTCTACAGCTCTGCCCCATTTTGTATATACAGTGATTTTTAAATGATATTTTAAACATTAGTAACCCTTCAGCTAAAGAAATAAGATTTTAAGCAAAGTTTTATGCTTACATTTTAGTCATGTGCATGGTAAAGCAGGTAACACATAATCACCAAACGATTTCTGTTCCAAAGTATGGGAAAGACTACAAAATATTTAATATTTAAGCCATAGCCTTTAAATCAAATCCTCCCTGACAACTCTGGGTTTTTTTTTCATAATTCTACTATGGAACAATGCTGTTTTCTAGTGCATAGTTTTATGAGCACCAGTGGTGCATTCCCTATGAATACTCAAAAGAGAGAGAGTTTCAATTCCTGTTTTTTTCTTTCATAAGGGAATCATCTTACTTCTGGATTTGCTAATTACCCAGTGCAGTATTTTTTTAAGGTCAAGTATTTGAGGACTTAGTTACCTGAGATACAAGTCAGACTTGCTCTTAAAATGTGAGGCATTAACAAAGAATCACATACCCTACGCAGCAATGTTTAAATTCTAGAAATTCAAAGTATAATGACAATAAAACTGCACATTGTTTGGTGCTGCCTTATTTTAGGACTTGGTGGTGTTGTGGAAGTAGAAGTGGCAATACAGATAATAGTACAAGTGGTTATAATCAGTTAATAGTAAAGTTAATTTTTGACCAGAATTTTCACTGTTCCAGACTTGTATAAATTAAGTATTTCTCTTCTCTTTAGTCTTTTTTTTTTTTAAATAACAAGTTATTTAATTTCAGTTTACATGAATAAGGAACAAAACATTAACCCATGCAATAGCAAATTTCATTCTAATGGAAATAATGAGGATTAATGTGATTCAAATATTTAACTAGGTACAAGCATGGAAATCATAAACTCTTCACCATTAGTAGCTCAGAAATTGAACTCAGTGTCTCCATCCCTTCAATTTCTTGCTGATAGCTACTATTATTATATTTGTAACACAAATGAGAGAGGGCAAAGAAAGTCTGCTTCCTTAGCAAACTTTTTTTAATCGTCCTTTCACATTGTTGTGCTCTTAAGCTTTCTTTTTGAAAATCTGTCCTTTTTTTTTACGTTGCTTTCCAGTCAGTGTCTAGCAGAGAGATGGCCACTGCCTGGAAGAGCAGAAGGAAGAATTCAATGAGGAAGTTATTTTCAAGAAAAAAACAAACAAGAGAATCCTGTAGAAATGACACTTTTAAAAAACATAAATCTTGTCACAACCCACAATGCTGAAATGAAGTTTTGATTACACATCTGACTCAGGCTGTGTTCTGAATAACTAGTAATAGAGCTTTAATTCAGTTTCACCAGCTATATCTTTTCAAATGCAATCTTTCTTAAAATTATTGACTGCAGCTTCAGACATCTTCAAACACACAGTGCCAGTCTTTAAACAGAGAGCTCTGAGACATGGAACTGATGTTCCAGAATTACTCTATAGATAGCTTATATGACACAAGCTTCCTTCAAAAAGCAAACAAAAAGATCCCCTCATTTTGTTTTTCTCATGATGTATTTCCTCCTTCGTGCAAATCCTTCATTTGATACCCTAAGGTTCACAAACCTGCTGCTACTCCAGCAATTACTGACTCCAATGTTGTTCATGTTCACACAACAAAGCTGCTGAGACAAATTTTCCTAAAATGCTTGGCATGGGGATTAAAATAAATTATCATGCTGGAATCTGCATTCTGCCGTAGATTCCCAGTATTCCTAAATGAAGTGTTAGAGGAAAGAGTTAATGTGAAGCCTTTCCACAAAATAATTTAACTCTGTAATAAATATTCAGCAGATGTTCCATCTCAGGGGAACAAGCTGACCTATACTTTTGCATCAATATACTAGTTGGCAGCCATTAAGTGAAGGTAATACTTCACTTCAAAAGTTGTTCGTGCTTTAGAGAAGAGCTGAGCTCCTCAACAGAGAAAAGAGAATAGAGAAGTTGCTAAGAATCATAGGCAGAAATAACTAGTTTGCTAGTACCTTATTTCCATTCTTACTGTACTACTATTTTCCATTCTTACTTATTCCTTTCATCTTAATCCACAACTTTTTAAAAGCTTTCATCTGATTTAGGCCCCATGAATTCGCAAATAAAGCAGCCTCACTTAGCTTTCCCCTTTTATACAAAATCTAGGGACACACTGGGAGTTTAATGTCCATTGTCTCTTCCAACCAAAATGACATCTATTTGTCTGCATTCTTTAGGAAGGCATGGGAAACATGTTCATGGTAATGTCCATCTTAATCTGAAAATTAATTAGGAAGTTAAATGCAATCAATGTGATATTTATTCTCCATTTTACCACATTTGTGTATTGGATGGTGGCTGTAAATTAAACAAGGAAGCCAGCTATGAAGTGGAAGCAATAATCACATCCTTCATACAAAGTAATCTATGACACTTTTGATCCTTAAAGATCTACTTTTATGGAAAAGAGTCTTCAGGAACTTTTATAGCAAATGAATGATTGATTAAAAATATATCTGTTAGGAAATAATTGGAAACAAACATTACAGAGAATTAGACCATGTACGACCAGCTCCTCACACAAATCAGTCTATTTGCTTTAAAGTCCACAGATACTTTTAGATCTGTTTTATATGACATTACAAAGTCCAGGTTTTTTTCTTACAAGTGTTGGTGAAGCTGTACCTATGATTTACTGTACGAAGATATTTTTAAAAGCAAACAAAATTTCACATTTAGTGAAAGATGCTCAGGCAAATCACTTTGAAGTAGCTCAGAACCACTCCTTTTATAAATAAACTGTTACAGTTTAGAAAATAATTTGATTTGAATTTAAAGGGCTGGTTAGAAACCTTTGTGCTCAGGGAGAAACACTTCTTGTACAAGGAAAGAAAAATAGACTAATAAGTCACATATACTCATCACATTTGCAGTTCAGGATTTGGGGGAAAATGTAGCTACGCATCAGTTGTTTCATTATTAGCAACAACACTAGAACATGGGAAAAGACAGGAAGGAACGCTACGCATCTTTGAGTTTGATTTGTAGAGAAAACTCATCGTATTAATTAAGACTATAAACACAAACAGAAAAGCTGATATTTTTGTAACATTCCATTATTGATGTGTAACAAATAAGAAATAATCATAAATAAGCTGAAGATGCTCCTCAAGACAAATTAATGTCATTGGTCACAAACCTTTGAGTGGCAAGTTTAAGTTTGACTGTTACACTTGTCTGAACCATAAGAAGACAGCAGTGAAATGGAAAGCCTTTTATGACTTCAATTATCATCACCCATCATCTTCATACTCGTGTTCATGAAAACAAAACTGCTTAATACACCTAATTATGTAAGACAGAAAAGGGAAACATGGATTTATTCTGTTTTGAATATGTTTTGAAGTGACATTGCCGCCTTAGGATAAGTAATATCTCCAGGAACCACATTTTAATTCTGTTTTCATTCAATCTTATGGCTTGTGTTCTCACCAACTGTGATATCAGAACAGATTCTTTGAAGGAAATAGAATTATTGGTTAAGTTCTCATGTTTTAAGTATTGGGGTATAAGTATCTGGATGAAGCAGAGTAATCATTATGAAATCACACTTATTTATACTTAAATGAGAAAATAATATTTTAAATTAATAAAATAGTATTTGACTAAGTCTATGAAGTGTTGGCACCTATCTGAAATTACAATACATTGTATGTCATGTATTTACATAATAATCTCTATGTTCTGGTCTCCCTAATAGAAAAGAAGTCTTCAAACACAGTCTAAAGGTATAAATTCCTGTCTCACAATAATAAAATATGCCCATATTTTAAAGTATATTCTCATTTTAACGTTTCCTTTAGAATTTTTAGTCACCAAAACACACATATTGAAGTACCATGATTATTTTTTATTCTACATTTGTGAGACATACGCTATGCATAACCATCTTTGCAACTATTCAATGTCACAATTAAATCAATGGGGCATAGCTTCAGATTTACACGTAGAATTGTGATCTGGAATATTAATTTTCACAGAGTTTACTGCATATGGTTTAACCAAATTATAAGGTGCCCATAGTATTCCTACTGGTTAGCAGTTCTTGGGAACACAAAAAAAAAAAAAAAAAGCATTACGTAAATTAGGACTTTTATAATTTCTGTGCTTGATCAGTTTTCTAAAGATAATTGGGTGTAAAGGCCTGATCTAAATTTTATGATGTTTAACACAAGTCTGAGTCAATGCAAATGGACTTTGGATCTGGCTCCTCACATTTTAATATAAAGTCTACTGGTTTGCAAACTGGTTATGAGAATTTAATTACTGTTACCCTTTGAACACTTCTACTTCTGATTTAAGTGATATCGATAATACGTAGGTCTTCCTGATTTTAAGTTTCTTAGATGCCTTGAGAATTAGAGATTTAAGTACATGCTAAATAAATCCATGTGGGAATTAGTGACACCATTAAAATGCTATGTTCATAATTTAAATGTCATACTGGACACTGAAACTGTTCAGATAATTGAGTGAAAGATAATTAAGGGATTTTTAATATAATTAATAAGTATGAGGTTCTCACCCTATTATGGATAAATAGGAATTGTTTTAAGATAACTGAAGATATACTTTTAACAAAGAGTATTTCAACAATTCTAAAATTACTCTGTTCTTCTCCTTTGTCATTGTTGTTTCACTGTTTTATCATTTATCCCTTTTAAACAACAGAAATATCTGTTTTCTAATATTTTTTTACTAATTTAGGCATGAAACTTCTGAAATAATTCACTGTGAATTTTATGAGGTATTTATTTCTTCTTAGTGAGTGAAGCATATTAAGTTTAAAATTCACCAACCATCTACTGTAGTCAGTTTTTTGAGTGTCATAGAAATGAACTTCTGAATTGCACTCAGAATACTAATACTTAAAGGGAAAAAATCTATTTTATGTTATTACCATCATAGCAGGCAAGTCAGTATTTGAGATTAGTTAAATTATTTAAAGAATAATTTGAGCTGTTTTTTTTTACAAAAAAACTGTCAGCTTATTGAATAGACTTAATAAATAGATCCCTAGTTGAATATTTACAAATAGATGTAGTGAAGGGTGCTTCTTGACTGAATTTTGATAGATGTTTGAGTACTGATAGTGAAGAGAGACATCCAGCTCCAATTCAGCAATGCATCTTCTGATAGTGGATTTAAAAGGTATTTAGGCAACTGAAGATCCTAAAAGGCAAGACAAAATAAACAGGCTATGTCCTTTACTGTCATTGTCACCATTGTTATCAGCAGCGGACCCATGTCTGCTTATGCACCCTGCCTGCCATCTGCTCTTGAAGGTGTTCTTAGCAGCCTATGTGCATTTTTAATTGACTCAATAACTTTGAAAATTTGGCCTTAACATGTACTTGTGTCTCCTTGCTGAAAAGAACATGGTTAAAGATAGCATCTGGTTGAAAACTCGCAGTATATTTGGAGTTCTATGGGATTACTTTGAGTAGGAAAGTCTTGGTATGTGTTATATGTACATTAAAGTTCTTTAATTTGACCAGATTTTTTAAAAAAATGGCAAATAAAAGAGATTAGTAATAGCTTTCATAACAAATGAGAGAAATTTTTTAATTTTCCTATGTTTAGGATCTCATAAAAGTAAATACATTAAACAAAACCCCATGAATATTAAAAATGCAAAGCATCAAAAACCAATTTCATATATAAGGGTTCTGTCTATTGGCTGACATTATACTGACCTCTCCTTTTAAAGCAGTAAAATAGATTTTTCCATACCAAAAGTAATTTAAAGTCAGCTAACTGAAAAGTGTGTGAAAACTGACTCTGGCAGCCTTTATATGCAGCTGCTTGGCTCAAAGGCAAACTCATTAATGAATAAGAGAAACAACTTTTATAACTGGAAATTTTAAGAACACGCAAATTTAAATGTTGAAATTAAATAAACATAGTTAGGTATTTGGATTTGAAAGTGGAAGGTCAAAAGATATTTAGATTAAAATCACTTTTAAATATAATCATATCAGTGGCTGGTGGCCATGAAATTTGTGGAATTTAGAATAATACTTAATCTGAATGAAAAATATTATTTGGGTACAGACCATTCATATTTAAACACACAGATTAATTCTTTCAATGGCAGCTAACATCATCAGTTCTTCAGCTTTTGATGTGTTTTGATAAAATTTTGTTATTTTGAAAGTGGTCACAGGTTAGGGACCTACCTTCTAATTTTGTATCTGTTTTTCTCCAATATTTATGATTTTAACAACAAACATGTGGAAGATATTTTTTATGCTCCTTCATAAACTACTGGTCATTCTCAGATACTGCTCTGAAAAGTACTATGTATGAACCAAAATAGAATAGTAAAGAATTAAAGCAATCACTAAGGTTCAAAATGAAATTACTCAGTGGCACAGGAATTCACTGTGACCATCAAGCTCATACATTAAGGATGTCAATGAACAGCTTATAGGTACACAGAGAGCATTGATGGAAAGATACTATAAGCTGATAAACTATGTCACCAATTAAAAAAAAATCTATATATAATTAATATATTTTTATACTATTTTATAAATTTTTATGTTTCATAGTCCTTCTGTTCTTATGTTAAGAAATATATGAGTTAAAAAGGCTCAGTTTCCAGATTATTAAACACACATTTTTGTAAACTGTCTTTTCAATGCACCTTCATTAAGCATGAAAAATTAGGGAAACAGAATCTTAATGATGTATAATAATTTCAAGAATATTAATTTCTTTTTCAAGAAGTTAATTGCTAGGGAAATTTGCAGTTCATACTAAAAATATAAAAATCCTGAAAGTTACAAACTGGTTAGATTATATCTTAACTAACCTACTGCTCTAGAGGTGCTACTCTTAAATTTTTTACCGATGTCGTGACACATTAGTTTTAGAGGAAAGTCAGCAATAAAACCTTCTCCTACTAGAAGCTACAGGGGGGGTTTTGGTGGGTTTTCTTTGGTTGGTTGGTTTTTTGCTTGATTGTTTGTTTTAGGGTTTGTTTTGTTTTGTTTTCTAATGGGAACAGACAAATTTTCCTTTTAAATGAGAAAACTTTCAGAGAAGTAAACTTTAGTTTAGGCAGCAGTGAATCAGGTTTCTTGTCATACACACAAAATAACATTTTTACTTCAGATTCTCAGTAAACTGTGTAAAGGGGCTTCCTTAGGAGTTAGTAGCAAAGTGCTTTATTCTGAGCACCAGTTGTTTAGGTTATTATAAATTTCATACTCTTATAATTTTTGTGAGGAAACTGTTGATTACCTTTCCCTAACATTAAAGCCAAAAGCTAAAGTGGTATTTTTTAAAAGAACAGTAATTGAGTTTCTTTTTTGTGTGTGTATATATTCTGATCAGTTTAGAAATGGTATTTTTCTCACTGTAGTTTTTCTAATCTCAGATTGCCAGACAAGATATTCTTTGGTGAGATTTTCTTTGACCTGAAATTGTGTGCAAAAATTAAAGAACTGAGAAACTGTTCCATTAGCCCTCAACACGTCTCTAACAAAGGCAGCAGGTATTGTTACTGATGCTTTGCAGACTGCAAAACTGAGGTTAATCCTTCACCGAGATCAGAAATACAACTGAAATACAGGGAATGAAAAGTTGCTTCGGTACAGATTAAAACAGAGCCTTGGAGAGCTGTCTGGGCTGGCCCCTGGGAGCAGGCAGCCGTTTGCAGCCAGTCCCGACTCCAGCTCGGCCCTGGGTCACTGCTGGGGCTCTCCAGACTAGCTGAAGCAAAGCTGGATGATGCATGTCTGCAGTTACATTTCCCAGCTGCAACGTGGACTTACAGATGGAGGGTAAGAAACTGAACAAAGCCATTTAGCAGATTTGCAATGAGAACTCAGCAGTTTTTGAAAGCTAGCAGGGGTCTTATCCTACTAAAACATGTTGTCCTGTAAACCCCCATGCCTAGTTTCTATTATTGTTTCAAAAGAGCTCTTACTGCCTATGGTAGTTCTGGCACTGGTAGTGACACATTATATGTGTCAGATGGTGTAAGGAAGAGTTCAGAAGGCCAGAAAGATTGTCCTGTCACTATAACAAAAGGACAGTTTTGTGTCTCGAATCAGGAATATCCTCTGTGAGGAAAAACTTATTTTGTGGTAGATACAGTCCTAAACTATTATGTAATTGGCACCATTTACTCTATATTTATGGCATTATGAGTTTACTGTATTTGGGTTTGTTCAAATAATTTTACATATCTTGGAGAAACTGTATTTCATATGATGATTTAATCTAACCACAGCTGCAGCAATATAAATTACACTTAAGACTATGCTGATTGATTATAATCAGTTGTAATCATGTCTTATAATTACATTGCATTCTGGAAGCAAAGGACTTTTAAGCCTACTCAGCACCCTGCTACATAAAGAAGATTAGCTGTTAGTTCTGACAATCTGAGCCAACACTGAAATATGCATATAAGCACCAAGTTTTATAAATTTATTGTTCAAGAACAAAAATAATTTCTTTGTGTATCAATAAAAGGCAAAATAGAAACAAAAAATCTAAAATTTATGGAAAGCAATATTTGTATAAAATATCCTAATTAAAATATTTATAGTCTATTTATTTTCAGTATGCTAATAAATATAAGAAAAATACATTTTTTGATCTCCATCTCATTATTATTTACTGGGATCCCACTGTTCAAGCACCAACAGAGCAGTGCAGGATGCATTGAAGGTATAGCATGTAAAAGTGGCATCAAAGTACTGTGTCCAAATCAGTATTTCGATACAACAGAAAATTTGAAAGTTTTAATAGGTGTATGTAATATTCCAGTTTCATTCTGGCAGTTTAATAGATCTCCTTTTCAAACAAATTGGTTATCTTATTTCACCCAAACACAAAGTAGTTAAGTACTGCTACTCATATGGCAAGTGCAGGGGGGAGAAAGGAGCCACTTAGTCGTCTGAGAACCAGTTGCTGGCAGACTAGTCTCTCTAGGTCCGCTTGGAAAAACAGAAGTCTACTATGTTTATTCAATAAGCTCAGGATGGAAAATTGGCCTAACAGCTCTGTTTGCCTCTAAGTTTCCTGGTCCAATCTTATCATTTGTTTTGTCCCGTAATACTAAGCATTCTCCTGTGTGTACACATTGGCAGGCAGAGGCAACAAATTTACCCCAAACTTCTTCAGGGCCTGTCTATTTCTGCCTTCCCAGAATCCTAGAAGCTATTCCATTTTGTAACTGTAAGATGGCAAATGCCAAGCTGGGAGCAAAAACATAAACACTTGAGTGGTATTTCACTTGTTTTCCAGAATAGTTTCACTAGGCATTATTTTATTTAAACTTTGCCTCCAATCATTTCACCTTTTTGTAAATTACCCTGTATATACCCAGTCCATAGGATTACAGTCAGTAACCTAATCTCCGGCCCTGTTGTCCCTACAGTAATCTCAGTTCTAAAAAGAAGGATATTTTTAAAGGAAAGAAATAGGGTATATGATAAGAATATAGAATATTTCATCATTCTTTCAATTTTTTTTCTTCCAGCAAATGCATCCTCATAGCCACACAAGTTTAAAGACAAAAAGTCATTATTACAAAGTCCCAAATGGACTGTTGCCACTACCACAGAAGTGATGCGTCTGTACAAATGTGTAAAGCTCTTGTAATGTCTGCATGATCCCATATGACTTTTGGGTATATTACACAGTAAATGAAATGAGAGCTTCCCACTAGATGTGAGCTGGAGAAATACTCTGAAGCATGCCTAAGAGTGACCTTACACAAAATATAAGGGTTATTCCAAATGTTTGTAAAAAGTATACTCTTCCCTATTGACATTTCTAAAAGATTACCTTAAGCATTTACAAAGTTTGATCAGGCAAACAAAGCATTTCTGTAAATAAAGATACTCTTTCAGAACTGTCATGGTTATACACACTTTCAGTCCAACAGAGAGTTCTTAACAAGGAAGTCACTGGTATAGCTGTGTCCCTGAATTAGTATAGAACACACCTCTAGAGGGGCCAACAGAAAGTATTTACAGATATAGAAGACATTCAAAATTAAAATGTTAACTATACTGCAAGTCATACATAAATGAAGTTAGAATATATGAGCTTTTAGAGTGTCACATATTGCACTGTCCTAGCCATACAATTTTGGTATCTACCTTGTAGTTTCTAACTGTCCATACTCACTAGTTGGAAAGGTCTGACTGAAACAAACAGAAAGCATCAACATTTTTATACATGGTGAACAAGCCTAAAAAGCCCATTCCTCTTGGAAAACCTGATGTTCAGGTTTTCTATGCATGCACAGAAAATTTGGGCCTATTTGTTAAAAACATAGTTTTGCTAGGAAGTGGAGGGATGTACAGCACTTACATAGTGAAATGCATGCCTGAAGAGTGCAGGTGTTTGTTGGCATGCTAGGTCTTTAGTATCTCCTGGTTTATAAATTCAGGGGTGACAAGACTTTTCTAACAATGACTGTGTGCAAATCTTGTATATGTTTGTTTTCCTGCTATAGAACTGAAGTTATTAAGGATCTGATAGTAGTGGCTTATACAGAAGGACGTGGTAGCAAAGGGCAGAGCATGGAAAGAGAGGCTGGCCACTTGGGAAGAATATAAGGCTGTTGTCAGAGGATGTAGGGAGGCAACTAGGAATGCTAAGGCCTCCTTAGAATTAAACCTTGCCAGAGAGGTCAAGGACAACAGAAAGTGCTTCTTCAAATACATGGCAGATAAAACTAACACTAGAGGCAATGTAGGCCCACTGATGAATGAGGTGGGTGCCCTCATGACAGAAGATACAGAGAAGGCAGAGTTACTGAATGCCTTCTTTGTCTCTGTCTACTCTGCCAGAAGCTGTCCTGAGGAGCCCCGAACCCCTGAGGCCCTGGAGAAAGTCAGAACATTAGAGGAGTTTACCTTGGTGGATGAGGACTGGGTTAGGGACCAATTAAGCAATCTGGACATCCATAAATCTATGGGTCCAGATGGGATGCACCTGCAGGTGTTGAGGGAGCTGACTGACGTCATTGCTAGACCACTCTCCATCATCTTTGCTAAGTCATGGGAAATGGGAGAGGTACCTGAGGACTGGAGGAAAGCAAATGTCACTCCAGTCTTCAAAAAGGGCAAGAACAAGGACCTGGGTAACTAAAGACCGGGTCAGCCTCATCTCCATCCCTGGGAAAGTG
>NW_010303440.1:0-237 GCF_000700745.2 Antrostomus carolinensis
TCCTCCCACCCCCAAGCTAAAGCTCAGCTACTCTAGAGCTGTCCCATCCTCCTCTCTCAGAAGGACCTCTGTGGAGATTCATACTTGAAAGTATGATGGAGGGTTTCCTCTACCCAGGGCATCTCCTATTAAAGCACAGTTTCAGTCATTACTGACAGTGAGGAGGTGTGTGGCTGAGGACAAGGGGAGCTACATCACCTTTCTGTTTCCTTTCCTTACTGTTGCTGTGGCTTTTCA
>NW_010303440.1:267-4415 GCF_000700745.2 Antrostomus carolinensis
TGATTTCAAAGGCTCAGTCTGGGTGTTGCCTTGTGTAGCAGAGGGCGTGTGATGCAAATTCTGGAGAGGAAGGAAGAACAGTGGTCCTCTGGGTAAAGAGCCAGTTGGCTGTGGGCCACAGGGCTGTTCAGGTCTTAAGGTCTTGTTGGAGTTACAGGAATGACAGAGCTGGTGTGTAGGATCATTTTTCTGAAACCGTTAAAGGAAATCCATCTATGCTTGGTACTTGACTACTCACTGGGAAGCACAGTCAGACAGCCAAGTGCGCTCGCTTGCAGACCTCAAATGTGTTTTATGTTGGCAGTATTAACTCTGAATAGAACAGTGTTACAAAGATATATTTTACTTTTAAACCTTTTTAAACCCCCATCTGTGAGTTTTTACTTTCCATCTCATCTGAAAAGACTGCAGAAGGGCCAGTGAAATGTTCAAACCCTACCCTGCCCTAGCACACAGTGATATTGAGGTACTTATTAATTGATGTGTACTATGATTTGGGGGTTTTTAAAATAAAAATCAGACCAACTTTATAATGAGTTTTATAGAGGCAAAAACTTTATCTGTTCCTCCAAACAATTCCCTTGCCCAGCTTTCATTTGAACTGGAGCAAGGCTTGATCTGTTCCTGTTGCTCCTCCCCCCATCCAATGGTTATAGCAGAGATTTCCTCTCATTAAGTGAACTTCAGATGGAGCCCACCCTCAAATAAAAATCCAAACATTTTTCTTTGTTTTGGGCAAAGAAGGCAGGGAGGCATTTAAAAGACAGGAGAAAGACAAATAGCCTTTCTAAACAAACAAAGGATAATTGCTCTCATAAATGTGGGTCCTCATAATTTAAGAGCAATAGTTTATATACTTGAGAAGCCTCATAAACAGAGAGGGGAGACAAGGGACAGTGTCGTGTTCAATAAAAGGTCCAACTCAACAAGGCCCTTGATTATTAAGTTGTGTATTTGGCGAGCCTCCGCCAAGTTTACTTGCTCGCAGCGCTGTGCTGTGTGTGCTGATAGCGGCACGAAGGAGCCAGCTTGGGAGTTTCTCTGCAGAGAGTCACAGGAGTTGGAGGGTGCTGTGCCCGAGAGAAGTTAGAGGCACAAACAGACTGTCTTGTGGATGGCAAATCTCTGCTGAGGTGTGATGTTTTGGGTTTTGCAGGCCTAAGTCTCATATACAAAGGTGTTTGAAGTACAGTATATAGAAAAATGAGATGTGCCATGTATTGGCCAGGTGGTAGACACCAGTGGTGAAAGCTTTAACTTCACCCTCGCCAGAGGCCTCTGACAATAGGTAAATCCATGTTTTAGGGGAGGCTGGTTAATTTACCTGTTTTGATTTTTCTTTTTCTTTTTAAAGTGACAGCAAGTCTTTCTTCATAAGATTTCAAAACAGTTACAGAGTGAATGTTAAAAGGTGTTCCTCTTGAACAGATTTTGTTGTGGTTACTGATTTACTAGCAGAATCCTCATAACATGTCTCAGCTTGGGTATGTTCTGTCATACATGTAAGTAAAACTCGAACTGAAAACTGAAACTATTTCAAATAATGAACCTTAGGGTTGCCAGGTTTTTCAGAGTTGCTTGCAAGAAGCTGGTGATTCCAAACTGCATCATACAGTGGTGTGCCCAGAGAGTTGTCTTTCAAGTCTGCTAGCATCTCTAACTTGAGATGTTTGAGAAGTGTGTGTTGTGTTATGCATTAGCTCCTTTCCCAAGCACCTGCAATCTGCTTGCTTTTACTTTTTCTTTAAACTAGAACACTTTGTATCTGGGGATATTCAGGTTTTGTCTGCTGCACCTGCTGCCTGTGATGATGGACAAGTTATGCCTGCCTCTGGCTGCATGGTTTTTACTACTAGTGCTGTGAAACAGCAGATTGCATTTCAGCAGCTGTATCTGAATGCTAAGAGTAGTAGAGGGACCTCAGGACAGAAAGATGCACAGCAGGGTGCGCACAACTATGAGATGCGTTGCTTACCGTGGTCTCCAGTATGTCATATTCTGCGTTATCGTCATGGGATGTCTAACACAGTCGGGGTGGTGGCACCATGTGGTTGTGCCAACTTATAATACTCCTGTGATAAAATAAATCTTTCTGTGGTTCTGTGAACCTCACTTGCATTTAATGCTCTGGTACCAGAATGTGCAATTGCAAGGAAACAGACCTCTGCTGTGACCAGGCTGTGCTTGCAGCCTGAGAGCTGCTTCTCAGGCTGCTAAATGATTATTGGTGACTAATTAGATGTGATAGAAGTAAGCTACCAACGCTGTGGTGTGGAATGCAGGGGGCAGTGAATACTGTGGCATGCTCCCAGATGACTGATGTAATTTAGGTGCCTGTCAGCTGCTCTCAGAGCACCAGTGTCTCCAAGTGCCCTGGGGCTGCTTCATGCCTTCCGTGTTAGCAGCAACACCTAAGTGCCAGCTGCAAAGGAGGCTGCTCAGCCCTGCTGAGTGCCGTGGCGGGCTGCATGCTGAAGCTGGAGAATGCCAATGCGAGTGTACTGATGGGGGCTATGAAGCCAAGTGGCTGTGATGTCCTCTTCAGCTATCAAAGGAAGACAGGCAACTTATTTTCTCCAAGTGGTGAATCTGTTAGATGCAGCAGCATCAAGTCTGTTACTTAAACTTCTCAACCACCCTGACTCATAAAATTTGCCAAGATGTCAAAGCATGTGCTGGGGAAAGTCTTAACAATACATCTGATGAAGTGTTTCTTTTGGATACGGGCTTTTGAAAGAAGCAGAATATGAATTTACATCAAGGTTGCCCAGACATCCAACAACACTTGAATTCTTTGTAGATTAGTGCAATAGCTGTAACAGCTTATTTTAAATTATACAATTAATCACAGAATCACAGAATGTTAGGGATTGGAAGGGACCTCGAAAGATCATCTAGTCCAATCCCCCTGCTGGAGCAGGAACCTAAATGAAATCACACAGGAAGGTGTCCAGGCGGGGTCTTGAATATCTCCAGAGAAGGAGACTCCACAGCCTCCCTGGGCAGCCTGTTCCAGTGCTCTGTCACCCTCACTGTAAAGAAGTTTCTTCTGAAGTTTAAGCGGAACCTCCTGTGTTCCAGCTTACACCCATTGCTCCTTGTCCTACCATTGGGCATCACTGAGAAGAGCCTGGCTCCATCAGTATAAAGTATTAATTAAGTATAACATTAAGTATAATAATTAATTAAGTATAATATTAAGTATAAATTAAGTATAAACTTAATTTCCTAATCGAGTTTATATTGGTTAAAACATAAGAACAAACGTCTGGCTTCATCCTTGGGCTGCACTTGTCATTATCTGTATGACATTTTTGCCACCGTATTGTGCAGTGGAGTTACGGGTTTTAACAGAGGGCACACAAAAGGGAAACGAGTGAAATGGCAGCACTTTTACACTGTCATACTGAAGCCAGCTCAGTGTACGTGGTGTCCTCTGAAACCACTGTGCTTCTCATAATTTGGGAACGTGTCCTGTTCCTGCAGCCTGTCTCCCACAGCTGCAGCTGCCCCCGGCTCTAATCCGTGTTCTGTATTTCCCACGGTTGGGAGTTCTGGTCCTGCATTAGTGTGTCTCCAGGCTGCATCACTCTGACGGTTTCACTGGAGCTCAGCTGAGGACTAGATTCAACCCAAAATCATTCTCAGGGTTTATCTTGTCTGTGCTTGTGCCACTCTACTGAAAGGGGAGATGTGTTCAATAAGGGAGAATTCAGTTAAAACACGCGTAGGAACCTGGAAAAGATCATAATGTAGTTGTGCCTCTCGTAGGCTGGTACAACTCCCAGTAGCGTTACTGCCTGGAAAGTGAGGAGGGCCACTGCCTGACTGAGTTACAAGGATGCCCTGGACACACACTGGAAGCTGTTTTCCTTGTGGTGCAGATTTACAGTTACAATATTTTGGTAGCTTGGAATCTCCTGAAGTTTTACAGCTCATATCTGTCTGTTTTCTGAGCAGTGATATCACAAAGTGTCTCAGCTTTAAACATAGCAGATGAAACCTGTGTAAGTGCCCCTTATTGTAAAGATATATCAAATACTTATCAGAAGAATATTCTGTGGCTTAATTAATTAATTTTAGCATAATAAGCTAAATTTAATTTGGCTTAAAAAATGGGATTACCAGTGTGCTTCTGGTTCTTTTTT
>NW_010303441.1:0-15157 GCF_000700745.2 Antrostomus carolinensis
CTTGCCATGCAAACCCAATACAGTAATATATTTAAAAATTCTGTTGTTTTTTTTGTTTTTTTTTTTTTCTCTGTTTGCAAAAATTAGAAAGAACTTCCATCCTCTCATACTTTCAGATTTCTTATTTTTTTATTTTGACTTTGGCTATTGAATGTATGCCTGCTTGCTTTTTCTTGGTTTTATAACATTGTGGTTTCTTAATTAATCTATCTTGTTTCTTATGCTGCCGCATTTCCATGGTACATTCATGCCAACTGGTTTGCAAAGTTATCAAAACTCTTTTATTTGATGCCTTTGATAGCAGCAATCATGCCTGTCTCTTTCCCGTGTGACTATGTAATTAAAAAAAAAATAAAATTCTGAAGTCTTGCTCCTTGCACAGCAAGCTGACAGTTTGCAATGACAGATCTGCTGAATGGCTTTGCAAATAGAAAAAGAATTTCAAGTAACTGAATAATTGCTTTAGAGCACCTTTCGTGTCAATAGGAGTCTTTTCATAGAGTACCGTAATCTTTGGATCCAGCTTATGTAGCCCATTAAATGCATTTAAAACATTGTAAGGGCATAATTAAGTCTTGCAGTATTCCTATATTCCTTGACAATATCTCCCTTTAAAGTCATAACATCCCATTATCTGAAGTAGGTTCAAGTATTAGATGATCTTGATGTGCTATTCAAAATGGCTTTTGTCCTATGGGAACAAATCATGTGAGCCAATCATGTCAAAACCATTTATCATTAGTAGTTACAAGTGCTTTCTAAAACTCTTGGATTCAGTGACCTAAAAGATGAATCTGTCATCTTAAAAAGAGTCTCCCTGTTGACCAACCTTTTCTCTCTCTCCCAACCAAGAATTCCTGGGATTATAGGAGGAGGAGTAAGTATTCAGGAGGAAACTACAACAGTTTTTTCTTTTTACTATGACTGATGTCAAATATGATGTAGTCAATCTTACTTATTTTGCTATGGCAGTAGTGCAGTTCCAGAGGTGACAAAAGTAGAGGGATACTGGTATGAAACTAGCTAGGATTAGGGCTGGCTATACTGGGCAGGAGAGGTTAGGATAGGATGCTATGGTAGCTTACTTTGGTGATTGCATTGCTTAAGCTGAAAATTGTGAATTTTTAAAGGGTTTTGTACTGCAACAGGGAAAGGAAGCTCTTCAGGATTAGAAAATGCAAATAGTTGTGCAAAGACTGAAAGTCCTTTGAGCCTAACTTGGTTAGATCACCTTTTAAATAAGATCAGAGTCTGGTGTTTTTTTCTTGTACAGTTGAGTAGGTTCTTTTATAGTATACCAGGCAACTGTTTGGAAGTTGTCCTTTGTTTATGGGAACTTTTATCTAGTCCTACAAAATATTTTCTTAGGACCGCAGGGTAATCCTTCTCTTTCTTACTGAGGTAATCCAAGCAATTTTTGCTAGGATTTGTGGAGTTTCTTTGATTTTTTTCAAGAACACAGAGGAAGAAACCTGAGTTAGTCAAATTGAGTTAGTCTAAACAAAACTGCAAAGTTGGTGTCTGACCAGTTTTTTAAAGGTAGCACCAATACAAGTGGCTGTTTGGAGAATTGTAAAAAGCACATTATAAAAAGGTTAAAATAAACATGGTATTTTAAAATAAGCAAGTATACAAATGTCAAATTCTTGCCGTGGCTAATGATTTGAAGAGGTCTGAATGTAAGAGTGTGGTGTTTAAAACAAATAGAAACAGCAATTATTTACAAAAATGAAAAAAACCACAACCCAAACTACCCAGTCGTGAATCAGCAGTCACAAATCTCACCAGGCGTGAGTTCCAAGGATCTGCTAATGAAGTATTAAACTGAACCCTGGCCCTGAAAATAGATTTTTTTAAAAAAGAGAGTGGGGAAAATGACACCTCTTGAATGATCTGAAATAAATGTGGCAGTCATTGACTTTGAGAGGATATTAGGAAGATACTATCTGATTCATACATTTCTACATCAATTACATGGTTTAAAGTAAATGTAAAGAGGTTCCTAATTAGTTCATTGTGCAGCTGTCAGGCTACTTTTATCTTTATTTAGTATTATGCTTTCAGTCTGTGATAGAACACTAGTGATTACAGATATAGACTTAGAGTGAAGGAAATAATTTCAAATGCACTGAATGACTTGAAAAGAGTTAGGTGTGTGCTAAATGGCATTTATATTAGGAACAGAACTGGGCAAAGGACCCATGGTGAAAATGTTTTTTTAAATGTTAGGATTTATTTTGTGTTGTTTTTTTTTTCCCCTCTATAAAACATTCTGAAAAGTTTTATTGATCTGGAGAATTAAATAATAAGGTTGAATATAACTTTTTTTAGGAAACTCAGTAAGGCACTTTGTGCATGCATATATCTGAAAACCAAAACACACACACACACTCGCACTGTGTATGCTATCTCTTTTGCCTATAGGAAGAGTTGCACCGATGAGATACTAGTGTCTGAAATAATATTTCTGTACACAAATATGTCACTTTCCATCTGTATAGGTTTCCTCTGAAATTATTTTCTGTAACCTTCAAAGAATAAGATAAAACATATCCTAGTGCAAGTTTTGAGTAAGAAAAAAATAAGAAAAGATAAAGTTTCTTGAGGAGACCGTAGTTGCACCGTCAATAGGAACAAAATTACTGGGGTGGTTCCATAGAGAAAAGAAAGTCTTATTCCCCTAAGGGGATAGCTGGAGATCAAAGAGGATCCTTATCTTCACATAAAAGTCTCAGAGTGAGCAAAGGCAGGCAAGCAAGTGAAGACCACCTGAGGGAGAGAGAATAATTACACGGGTATCAATTTATGCAGCTTCTCCTGTAAAATGATGGAAGTTACTAGAGTTCTTGGGGATAAAAAGTGTGTGAAAACTCTCTAAGCAGCCCTGATAACTCTTTGCTTAATGGGTAAATGAAAACACTATGTTTTTCAAGAAGCTTGAGTTACTGTGTCTCTTGCATTGTAATTCTTACCTGAATGTGCACGTATGATATGTTAACACTAGTTGAAATTGCCCTGCATGTGGAATTCAATAAAAGATAATTGTAATCCCACAGCTTCTCTGCCAGGAGAAGCACTCTATAGTTCTTAAAAAATTAAAGCACCGAATCCCAGGCTTGTCACAGATGGGAGCACAAATATACAGCTTTCTTTGTAACTGGGACGTCCTTTAAACTAAGGTAACCTGATGTTCATGATGAGTTTGTTTATTCCAAATCCTTTAGAGAAGCCACAGAAAGTATCAGTACACTAGAACTTGGGTCTAAAATGAATGGAACAAATTAATTTCTGGGTAATATTTAAGTAGCCTGGGTTTGATCGTCTTCCACAAAACATCTTCATGATGAACACATCAGCTGAGATGATAACATTTCAGTTTCTCTGAGTTTTCAAATTTTATGACTAGAAGAATAGTTTTATCTTTCTGGGGAAAAAAAAAAAAAGTTTGATGTCAGTTAAAAAGCTTATCTCCTCCTACCAGAGATAAAAGTCTGCACCGAGAGAACAAGAAAGGCTAGGCCCTGTCCCGTATGTTCTCTTTCTAGTGTTTACTTTTCCATTCACTTTTAGGAAATCTATATTTTTTTTTTTAACATGAGAGTTGTATTTGATAGGAAAAGATGAAATTTTAAATACCATGAAAAGTGTTTTATTTTTAAGATTGTAGTCTAATTTGTTAGAACAGTTGGTGAATTTATAATGCCTTTGGCTTCATTGGGCTTTCTCAATAGCATAGCTCATAACAGCATATTATGCACGAAGCTGCTTGTGCTGCATATTAATCTGTGGTATGCAGGTGTCCAAAGGTGCAGAAATCTATGGGATTGAGCAATAAGGATGCTATGTTTTCTATATACTAGTTCTGCATTCCCAGATATCCAGGTTTCAGGTGTATGTAGTACTTAAAATAGTGTATGATACTCATAATATTTGCTCTATATACTCTTTTTACTGTATAAATCTATATTACAACACTTCCATTTTCTTTAAAATAGCTATGTCCTGTGGTTAAAACAGTAGATATAATGCCTTAACTGGGATTTTTGTTCTGCTTTAAAAAACCCAAACCTACCTGAAACATGAATAACTGATTTCAGGTTCCATCTAGTTGCTTATATTTGCTCTGTAAATAAAAATAATCCCTCCCTTTAAAATGATCTTTCTTCAACTGTGACATTTGCAGCCAAGTGATATTTTTTTATTCCATGCTGTACAAACTTTATTTTCCTGACAAAGACCTTTCTGTCTTGCATTTTGCTGTGTTCTTCTTTGAGTTCTCCGGATGATCCATAAGAGAGAACAAGGAAAACAGTGAGGGTCATGTTTCTTCTTGTTTAAAAAAAAGTAAATTAGTGATGGAAAAAATACAAACATATGTACCAGAATATGTGAAAAATATGCCATGTGAGAAATGTCCATAATTCATCAGGAAATGTTATAACAGAAAGGATATACAGATACTGCTTTTATTTGCATCAATTGCTCCACACGTAAATTCTGATTAACAGTTTCCTTGTGCTGGGCTAAAGCAGCCAGGATTTGTAGACTTCTACTTGCCTGGAATGTGCAACAGTTCTAGAATGTATAAAGAGGATAAAAACTTCCCAAAGCAATTACCTGTTAGTACCAGTTGTTTTGCATTTCACATTGTATAATTTAAACAATCTCAAGAATGTTTTCTGAAACTGAATGCTTGCAGTTCAGTTGTAGTTGTGTCTAAGTTAGTTTAGAGGATTCATCTGCAGACCTTCTCCTTGCTTATCTTTCACTATGTCTGCTCAGATTAATGTTTCACTCATTTTAGTCTCTTACTTTTCAATGGCAGGGTTTTTTGTTGTTGTTGAGTTTGTTTGTTTGTTGTTTTTATTTTTTATTTTTATTTTTTTTTTAGAAAGACAAGCAACAAAGCAAACCATAAGCCTTATGGACTTTTTTTTTTTTGATAGTAGCAAAATCTCAGATTTAACTGAGTGTTTGAAAATACAATTGAGTTGCTAAAAAGTATTTGGTTTTGTTGCAGGGCAGACTTGGTCTGTCTTCTACAAACTTCAGCTGAGTGGTCAGGTTCTCAGCTGGTACAAAGCGAAGTGATTTACTGAAATCCATGGGACTTTCCTCACTAACTCAAATATTGCCCACCTCCTGTTTCTGGGATTACAATAAAAGTAAAACAAACAAACAAATCTCAACATGTTTTTTCTTCCTCCCCAACTCCTATACTTGCTGCAATAGAAATAAATCTAAAAGTTCCTCAACACAAGGTAATAAAGTCCTTTCCAGGCTTATTGCAATATAACTAGTGCAAAACTTCCTAAATAATCTAGCTGTATTCTACAGAGATGGGAATATAGGCTGATAACTGTGGAGATTTGAAAGAAGAATTTTGCTTAGAGCACATGAAGAAGTTAACTAAAACTGTGCAAAAAAATGTTCCATTGTTTTAATTATCTTTGTGGTTTGGTGGTTGATATTGCTGGCAGTCCAGTAGAAACTCTGCAATAGGCAATTTTCTTCACATTGTACAATATATATGGAAATCCTGTTTTATTTTTAGCTGATCTCTGAGAGTTGCCTTAGAAGTATGAAAACATGGGCTATTTATCCAAGTTTTCCACTAGGTAAGTCTACACTGTCCTTGTTAAGTATGTTTGCTTTTGTTGTATTAATCCCGCTAGTCAATGCATGCAGAACTTTTCCTGTCCTAAATTTCCTCTCTTCCTGACAGTACAGATTAACAAGTAAGAAAGTCTGGATTCATAAGTAAGGATGTGCAAGCACATCTCTTGTTCAGGCAGATAATCAGTTCTACTGTGAACTAGCTGGGCAGTGTAGATATTACTCCATAGGCTGCAATGTACATCAGTCCTTCTGAGAGAATGAAAGTAGCTATTCTTACATCTGCTACTGGCAATATATGCCAGTGAAGCTTTTTTTGCCTTTTTCTATGGAAGTTATTTTTAGTTATTTTTCTTTCACTGCACTAAGAAGAACACAGATATGAAATTTCAGCTGAGATACCTGAAAGCTGAATCCTACATATCTAAATACAGAGCTAAATTACACAATGGATGGATGGAAATTTTCCTTAGAAATGAAATTTTATACAGGTCCTTCTGACACGACATAGAAGTATATTTTGAAGCTATATATTGTGATCTGGAGTGCGATTATGGCATGCAGAATTGTATTTTAGATTATGATTTTTGAGAGAAAATTGTGCTGAAACCTCCAATTTCAACCCTTTTGGTCTATGCAGTGGAAACGTTCCTCTCAGCATTTCTACCTTCCCTGGTTCTCAAGGCTATTAAGAGGCAGAAGGAACTAGGTAGGGTCTTAATGACTGTTCAGAGGTGACTTTATGTTGTGGTACGTACACACACGTAGACATGATTTTTCTCAACAAATGCTTGCATGAATTTTCAATACTATGGTGATAAGTGAACATGTAAAATATAGTTAAATTTTAGAAAATAAATTTAGTTCATTTTGTCTGTATTAAGAGTTAGATTTTAGAAAATAAGTTTAGTTCATTTTCTCTGTGTTAGGTGGGAAACTTTTACAATAACTAACAAGCTATTCCACACTATCAGCAAAAGCCTTGCGACACCTGGTATACAAGCAGTCTGGAGCAAGATAAGAAGGAACTGGTAAGCAACACCTGCAGTCTGAAGCAAGAAAGCTGGTTTTGTTTGGTCTTGCGGTTTGAAAAGCGTTCAAGGGGCTACTGAACTTGTTCAAGGAGAAAATGTGAAAAGTTCGTAGTGATGAAGGGTGCTAATAAACTCTGTGGAAGCACCACCAGGAGGCAGTGCGCAAGCACGAATGGGAGTGAATTTACGTTAAAGATTTCTTGGATCTAATTAACCTAACCCAACCTATTCTTGGAAATTTAATGAATATATGTATGTGTGCTTTAAATAATGCCTTTGTAAAGGAGTCTGCGCACAGGGCTTTTGGAGTGATCCACCCTGTCGCCCGCCAGCGAATAAAACATGCCTGCTTTATAACTCTCTACGAGTGGTAAGGTTTGATTCTGCAGATCAGTGGTACCAGAGTACATGTTATCATAGTCATGTGTTCATGTCCTTACCTGCATGTCCTTTCTACCTTTGATGTTTCTCATTATTGCAATATCCAGTTAGGAGTGGTAGACTAGCGAGACCAAATGCCTTCTGTACTCCATTTCAGCTTTCCTTTCCTTCTAGTTGCAATTCAATATATAGTATGTTTTCTTACACCAGCTGTGAAACACAAATATCCAAGACTCTTTTTTTTTTTTTTTTTTTTTGAGGGGTGTGTGTTATCAACTATAACTGCAGCTCAGGAAGCAGTTAATGGATTGTAATTAGTCAAAAGAAAATGAGTTGTCATTTTTCATCTTGGGTTTTGATGTATGGAGGATCATTTTTCCTGGATAGATTATAAAGGATGATTAGTCTGATTTCATAACAGGATACACAGAAGTTTCATCCCCCCCGGTGTACTTTAGGTAAAATTACTTACAAAAATGTCCATTATTAACTTTAGAATTGCCAATGGCAGAAAATCAACTATTTGCTTAAGAAACTGTTCTTGAAAGTCTTTGCTCTTAAATGTCTGGATTACTGGGTCTAGTGATACTTTTTTCTATTGAGTTATAGCATTCACTGTCAAAGTTTCCTTCCACTTTTTATTTAGTTTTTCCTTAACTAGCATTTTCATTTTTCTCCTGGCATCTTCTGTGATGTCTTTCTTCTACTGGAATCATTCCTTGTGGATCCCCTATCAACCCTTTCTAATTTATGAACTTTAACACTGTAAAATACATTATTCCAGTACTGATAACATTGTAAAAGTTGCCTCACCACTCTGATTTGATTCCTTTGCTTGCACACACACTGACTCCAGTAATCTTATGGTGCAAAGACTGGTCAGTCTTTTTCTCATTATCTGATAGAAGATATTAGTCTCTGCTTGGGCTGTATTTTTAAGGAGTTAAGTATTTATCTATAACCATGTCATTACTAAAGTTAAAGCACTCATTCATGTGCTTTAACAACTACAGCATCTGGGCATTAGCTCTGCTTGCCTCTCCTCTGAAGAATATGGCTTTGTAGTATTTGAAATATAATATTTTTTTTCCTTTATGTGCTGTTTTTGTTTCTGTCTTTATTCTCTTCCACTTATGGTCATAAATCCCTTCCCCTAGATTCTCCTTGACCCTCAGCATTTTTCATTTATGGGCTTTCTAGTTTCTCCTTGACTAATCATCTTGTTCTTGAAGAACTTTAGCCAAAATGCCATTTTTAAATCTCATTTTCTGTTTTTAGCATGCATTTTGGTAATCCTCTTTTCTTATACTACTTGCAATTAATGTATCCCATTAGTGTCCCAGAGTATCTATGTTTCATTTGCTCAAAGGATTAACACTGAAAAATGTATTAACACTAATACATAGTAAATGAGAGGGATTCCACTTATGCCTTTGACTTCAGCATGCTCACTGGAAACAAGTATGCTGGCTTTACGTGGAGTCCTAAGTAGGATGAGTATAAAATAGAAAATAGGAGTGTTTCTTCATAGATGGATTCTCTCAAACGTTTATTAAAACTAATTTCCAGTAGTAGGCAATATTCTCCTGCTGTCTGTTGAGAATCCTCTTGTGGATGTGCACTGCATCCTTTATGGTGATAGTCTTTGCCAAATCAGCCTGCAGAAGTAAAAGTTAACTAATTGTTGAAATATTGTATTGAATTAGCTTAATAGCTATAATTTTGAGAGGAAGGAAGAGAACAAAAATAGCTTTCTGGTGTCTTTGGACCTCATTAGTTCTGGCCAGTCCCTGACAGGAATAAAAAGAGCCTTCAGAAGGATTATACTGTATTGTCTAGGAAGAATTCTTTACCATGGAGAGGTCAGGTACCCAAAGTGTATCCTACTTCTTGGGAACTATATTACAAGATGTTAGAATAATTTCTGTTTCTTGGCCTAGATTGAATATATATACACAAGTTGTCACATATCTTCCACTGATCTAACAGATATTTTGGATGCCAGTAGAAAAAAATAAATTGGCTTAATCTGTGCTTGGGAGTGTCTTACTTGTGGCCATTACTGTTTTCCCAACCCACAAGGACAACACGCTATTTGGGAAATTGCTATTTATTTGCTGGACTGACCAAAGACTGAAGTGTAAGGATTTTCACTATTCATTATTTTATATTTATGTTGTAGGAAGATCTTGAAATTGATACATTCTTTTTTATGCTTTGTTGCTGACAGAATCAGAGTCTTCTATAATAGAAGCAGGCCCTACTGTCAATATTGGCCTGAACTTTACCAGAGTTTAAGTGCCATTTCACTGCCATTTCTTGGACTCTGATTAATATGCAAGTCCAAGTCCAGTTTCATAAACTGTTCAGCTTACAGTTGATTATAAACGAAATTAACTTGAACTGCATTAATTTTGCTAATAATTTGCTAAGTTTTGTACTTGTACTTGTGACAGAACAAGAGGCAATGGGCACAAACTGAAATAATAAGAAAAAACTTTTTTTACTGTGAAGGTGATCAAACATTGGAGCAAGTTGCCCAGCTGGTGTAGTCTCCATCCTTGGAGCTATTCAAAACACAACTGTATGCAGTTCTGAGCAGCCTGTTGTGGCTGATCCTGATTTGAGCAGGCAGTGTAAGAGTAGATGACCAGCTAACTCTTCCAAGCTCAGCAATTCTGTAATTGTTCCTAGGATGCTGACAGGCCATTTGAGTTGGATTTTATAATTGATGAATCCTTAATATGAATAATGAGATTAGCAAGCATTAACAGAAACATAGGGAATCAAGCTTCTGGTTTTGTAACAAGTGACTTCATTCTATGATGGATGAGAGCCCTGGTGCATCAGGATGATTTTGTCAGTTGTTTCTGTTGCCTATGTGATCTAGTTTGGATCAGAAATAGGAAATAATTGCTTCCTTTTGTCATATGCCTCTTTCTGCAAGACTTTTAACATCAATTATTTAAAAAAAATCAACCTGAATCCCAACTAGAATATTTGAGATTCTTGTGTTTCA
This sequence comes from Antrostomus carolinensis, assembly GCF_000700745.2. Taxonomy (NCBI): domain Eukaryota; kingdom Metazoa; phylum Chordata; class Aves; order Caprimulgiformes; family Caprimulgidae; genus Antrostomus; species Antrostomus carolinensis. Next base: position 10,051 of record NW_010303441.1, read on the forward strand.
GTGGTCATAAATAGTCTGTTCAATGTCTTTAAAAAGAATAAGTTGCTTAGAGTTGAAGATACGGTCAATGTCAGGCAGTAGTGTACCCATGACATTTTTAACACAGTTGAAACTATGTCCAAAAAGAGTTCAGTCAGGTTCTGAATTATGTTTTAGCCTTATAACTTCATTCTAATGTATGAGGATTGAGAATGGCCACATGGGCAGTTTCAACCATAACACGCATGTACAAGATGATCTAATCCTGCAAGCCAGTTAAAGTGGTATAAGTAGCAGAGCTGGATGGAAAATGAAAATACAAAAATTAAATTATGAAAATTTAGGTACTAGATCAGAAAAACTGCTTTTATTTTTTTAAAAATGGTTATTGATGTTATTAATTCGTGGTTGGATCTCTTCCCAGCTGGTATTGTTGAGAAAAATGTACTCCTCTGTCATGCAGAGGAAGAAAGATGTATAATTCTTATCACTAAGAATTTTAAAAAGTACCTGTGTTGAGGAAGGAAGAATTCAGAGGAAGATTGAAAGGTACCTATTCTCCCAAAGTTTATATGCATCTTATATTTACATGCTTTCAAAGATGTTCATTAGCTTTAGTGATAAACCCGCAGAGTGTGAAGGCATGCATAAGTGTTTTGTTCTCTGAGATTGAAAACTGAGGTGGTGCCCCTGTTCAACCATTAGCTAAACTGATACGGCACGTAATAGGGCTATTTGTTCTTTTCTGTCAGTTACCAATACTTGATTCTTTGCCTTGTTCACAAATATTTATTGCAAAATTGGTTCCTAAAAAAACTTGAAATGGGCAAGAGCTTTACTCTTCAGTGAATGCCATGATATATAAATTTAGGGAGCAGGTTCTCAGTAAGTTTTAGTTACTGTGTCTGGCTGGATTTGGACTTTCCTTAGTATTCTACACACTATTTGAAAGATGTCCAAGCTCTTCCATCTATAGATCTCAAAGTTGGTTTGGATGTACAAACATGACATCTGGATCCTCTTCAGGACCAGGACATCACATGTTGCAGAAATACAGAATATTCTAGATAATATTGTTAAATATGTTTGTAGATAAGTCCTTTGTTAGGTCAAACTTTCAGATAGTTATATTAAATAAAAATGTTTAGTCAGTTCATATCTTATCTTGCAAAATGACTTGCAGTATGAATTTGTCCACATTACTTAACAGGAAATAATTTTAAGCCAACCTTAATGTGAAGCTTGTTACAGATCTTACAGTTGCCACTAATTATCTGATTAAAAGATAGTGCTAAATTCATGGTGGTTGATGCAAGCTGTTAACTGGGTGTTAAGGTAGTGTCATTTCATATAGTTCAATTAGTGGTTTTGTTGACATTAGGCAATAATTGAAACAATTTGGAGGTCACTTTTAATGATTAGTTATTGTCTCTTGTCTTAACTAATTTCTTGAATATAATTTGACATCATTTTCTGAAACAAAATCACCGTGATTGTTCTTGTTACCACTATTGTCCAATTAGTGTTTGATTTTTTCCTTAGACATTCTAAATGCCCCAATTTTCATTTAAGACTTCTATTGCTTTTCTAATTTCTGCTTTAGTTTTTCTCTCCCTCTGTTCGACCTTCTTTGTTTTGAATATAGCCCCTTATGCCTAATGGTCTAAATTCAACACAGCCCTCTTGGCATTCAAGGGATCCTATTTTTGATTTTTGGCTTGTTGCATTCTTGCCATGAAACCCTGAGACTGTTGCATGTATATCACTGCTATATATTTGCTTACAGGACCCTGCTATCACATTCTGACTTTTTCCAAACATCAATTTAAGATCTTTTTCTTATAGAATCCTTAGAAGCAGCTAGGACTTTGGTATCCTAATAGAAGTTCTACCAGTTGTTCTGTGGACATTGAAAGACAGCATGTTTTATCACATTCACTAAATTGCAAAGCTAATTCAAAGACCTTGCAGGATTAAAAAGTACCTGTGATCATTATGCTTCAGTGACAAATTGGACATCTGATATCCTTTCAAACATCTCTGGCAGTATAACCCTGGAGAGACTTCAGTTGGTGGCTTCCCTTTGAAAGAGGTTCCCTCATGATTGATTTGAAGACATCAGTGAAAAGAGAAAGAATGGGAATTGTATCTAATATTTTTTTCTGAGTTCCAGATAAAGAAAAGAAAAAAAGTGGGATTATTTGGGGAAGTGAGAAGAAATGATGAAAGGTAGGTACCTAATTTCAAAAGTGTAATCCTGGAAACCCTAAACTCAGTTACTGACTGACCCTGGAAGCAAAAAATCTGAATAGAAATGTCTGTTATTTGTGAGAACATTCTAGCATACCTCTTTCCTTTCTTGGAATATCTCAAGAAACCTGGAAAATCTGAATGCAAATCAAAGCTTGTATTACTTAAAGTCCTCATCAAGTGGTGGCTGCTTGTTTTTGATCACTTGTAATAATTACTTGTTTGTCTCATGATTGTGCTTTTAGGTTTATTAAATCCATGAACAGGCATAAGTTGTGACAATATAGCTGCAAAATTAAGGAAAAAGAAAATGAGTTAAAGAAGAATGAATAAAACCCCCGTCTTGTCAGACAAAAGCAATCCCACTCCCATATGTTGCATCTATATAAAGCTTCTGCAGACTTTTTCACCTCAAAGATATAGTGAGGCTTCATGGTTCCAGAATAGCTCCCAACCTGGCAGGTAGTGCACTCTGCCAGGGAAGGATTATGTGAATTTTGACCAAAACAAAGTTTTGATCTCAGTAGAGAAATGGAAGGAGCTGCCCTTATTTCTAAAATGACATGGGATATGCCTTTGGTTAATCCGTGAATGACTGAGCCCAGGAGATATATTTCATAAAGCAAGTACTAGACTGGGGTCTCTAAGTGGAGGAAGGAACTGGCTGGTAGGCAAGAAATAATACACCAAACCAGGAGAAGTAAGGGACTCAAGATATTCTTATGTGAGGTTTAGGGGTTGTTTGTTCGTTTGTTTTGGGGTGGGGGGTGTTTCTTTTTTTTTTTAGTTCATGTTTTTTGTATGGGCTATTGGGATCCTATTTTAGGTTTTTATATACTCTATAGGGACTCTGAATGCCTGACATGGCGTTTCAGAGTTCTTAATGCTTACATAAAAATGCTACAAGAATCCATCTTAATGGTGCCTAAATTGTTTTCTAGACTGTACTGCAAAGGGATATACAGTAAACCCACTTATTTCCCTGACATGCAGCCTTTCTTAATTGAGATCAGGAGATCAAGCACTTCCAGGAAGTGGGAAGATGCAAGCCTAAATTAAATTTGTAATTTATTTCTAGTGTTATGTTAAAAGCTTGTATTGACCTTCTCTATGAGAACTGATTTTTAAAGGGAAAACTGAACAGTTAATGGCATTACTAAATTATCTAATATGGAAAGGTAATGGTTTTTGTTATCTACAATCTTGATTACAGGAAAAGAGGAGTAGTTCTAACATTTTGGATCTATTTACGATAAGAAACAAACTCAATTTTTTTTTTTCTGCTAAAGGAGTGGTATTTTTTTTTTGTTCTGAAATAATTTTGTAGTTTTTTCTCTACCTGTCAACACTGATCAGAATTATTTTGTGGTAACCCTTGTATCAGCAGTTTCAAATGAGGTCAGTGTCCTTCTGTGTTTCTTCCTTATACATAAAGTGTCAGAGAGAAAATATCTGATACAGAATTTAGATTTCCAGGCAGTGATAACCGTACATAGCAGAAATTTATTTGTAGGTATTAATCTACACCACGGAATTTGTTCAGTGTTGGTCTAGTAAGTTTGTGTCAGAATCAGTATTGCACCCAGATCTCCCCAGTCTGAATGTATTATCTTTGTTGCAATATTTTTTACTCTTTTACTTACATGTATGTTTGCATGCATGCATACACAAACATATGCACAGAAATGCCTGCATTTGGAAAACAATATAACTTCCCAGACATTTGAAAGTAAGGGCAAAAAATTATTCCCACTGGTATATAGTTTTTGAACAAGAGGCTGACATGGAGTAAATATACTTAACAGAACCTGACTGCTCGGGGTCATTCTCTGTAGTGTGTAGCTGTTTCATGACTCCTGTGGAAAATGGGAAGCCTAATGAACTAGATAGTTGTTTCAGCTATACGAAAGCACAGCCACTGGTTTGTGTAGCACAACCTTTTCTAAATTGTGTAAGGGATGAGAATCAGAACACACATCGGTCTTTGAGTTCACAGTTCAAATATTACAACTGTTGAGACTGGTTTGCTTTTGTCTTAAATTTCTGTTCAAGAATTTTTTGGTTGATTTGTAGCAATTTATTTTCCAGGTGCTTGTTAGATAGGCAAAAAGAAATCTATTCATTAAGTCTTTTTATCATCTATAAATAAAAGCTCAATTTGTTACATGTGTGCTTTTAACTTATTGCTTATGTTAGGACAGTTTCATGTCAGAGAAGTCAACCAAGAACACATTAAAATTTTTATAAGTTTATATATAATGCTTCTAGAATGTAATAATATGCTACTTAATTCCTGTAAAAGTTGAAGATTATAAACACTTTTTAAAGTTATTGATAAAATGTTTCAGTTTTTGGTAAATGTAGTTTGATCTTTGTGATGAATATGGGGTAAATAGTTGTCAAGAGGGCGGTCAAGAAGTTCCTATATCATGCATCATCACTGTAGACAGAACCTTCTCTGTCAGATATTGAACATTGTTGGAAACTATCCTGTATGTTTTTATATCTTTCCAAAGCCACATTTAACAAACCAGATTATCCTTTCCTTCGGCCCATTTATTAATGATCTAACCAAGCTGCAGGACTGTGTCTTGTCCATGTATGTTTTCAATTGTATTTGTCCATTGGTCACATAAAAAGTTGACTGTGTTTACCCTAAAGGATATGGAGATATGGATGAGCAATAGCAGTAATTCTACTAGATGTAGCAAAAATGAATCAAATATAATCTTTTCCTCTTTCTTTTGCATTTTATGTTGGTGGAACAGGGTGTGATATGTAGCTTCTGTTCTGGAACCTACGTGGACTTTGCGCTTGTAACTCTGGCAACCAGAATGGTAGTCTAAATTGGCTTAACATGAGCTGGATGCAGGGAAAG
>NW_010303441.1:15180-29457 GCF_000700745.2 Antrostomus carolinensis
CTCCTCTTTACAGGAAAGAGACCCAAACTCTCCTAGTATTCTAATATAACCATGGCCTCCAATTACAATAATTCCTAAAGTCTTTAGAAGTCTGAATTTTGGACAGTGTCCTACATTATTACAGATGTAATCAGGCATTGGTGTTAATTCTTCAGGTGTCTTTGAAGCCATTTGGGCAAAATGAAACAAACACCCTGGATTACATGATCTGAATATATTTGAATAAAGATAGTCTAACCTTGCTGTCTAGTTATAGCACAAAAATCTTAGTATCTGGACAGCACTAAAAATGCTATTTTTCAAATATCAGAGTAAAGCTTGAGGCTAAAAGACCTCTTGCTTATTTCCAATTTACATCCATATGCCTTCCTGACTCTTACAATAAGAAACACTATATTCTTCCATCCCTGTGGCACTCTCGTAATTTACTTACCTGGGGAAGATCTGCTTTTAGATGCAGCATCTGGTTTTCACTGATTTCCTGCTCTTAGCCAGCTGAATTGACTGAACCTGAAGGAGGTCAAGTCTGTTGCCTGAGGTCACATATTGAATGAATACCTGAGCTTGGATTTGAAGTTAGATCTGGAGTATTCCCTCTTGGTTCTTTGCTGCTTGCAATAAATACATATTTTAAAATGTCAGATGTATTTGAGAATAATCAATCTGTATTATACGCAAGCAGAAAATTATAATGCTTAACCTGGTAGTTACCAAGTACATACATAGTTCTTGCAAATGTTAACTGTTAAAGCAGCTAGGAAGCAGGAAAAGGGTAGAGTATTTTACAGTTACAAAATGCAAATGTACCTAAAGCAATTAAAAAAAATACTGTAAACTGGTAAATGAGGAGACACTTTAAAAAAAAAAAATCACGTAATTATTTATGTTAATGGCAAATTCAGCATAATGCTATTTACTTTAATGGTAATCAGGTGAGAAAAATGAGTTCTTTATCACTGTTCTCAATAATAAATTACACTATGTGCATCTTTATAGGACTCAGAATTACAGGACCTTGGACCTCTCTGTAGCATTTTCCTGATATTCTGCTTGCATAATTACTTTTAAAATTAATCTTTATATAAGAAGCTGTATATCAGGAATCGGAGAAATTCAATCTTTACAGAATCACAGAATGGTAGGGTTTGGAAGGGACCTCTGAAGATCATCTAGTCCAACCCCCCTGCCAAAGCAGGTTCACCTAGAGCACGTTGTGCAGGACTGCATCCGGGCGGGTTTTGAACATCTCCAGAGAAGGAGACTCCACAAACTCTCTGGGCAGCCTGTCCCAGTGCTCTGGCACCCTCACAGTAAAGAAGTTTTTCCTCTTGTTTAAGTGGAACCTCCTGTCTTCCAGCTTTTGCCTGTTGCCCCTTGTCCTATCACTGGCCACCACTGAAGAGTCTGGCCCCGTCCTCTTGACACCCGCCCTTTAGATATTTATAGACATTGATAAGGTCCCCTCTTAGTCTTCTCTTCTCTAAGCTAAATAAACCCAGCTCTCTCATCCTTTCCTTGTAAGAAAGATGCTCCAGCCCCTTAATCATCTTTGTAGCCCTCCACTGGAGTCTCTCCAGAAGTTCCCTATCTCTCTTGAACTGGGGAGGCCAGAATTGGACACGGTATTCCAGATGCGGCCTCACCAGGGCAGAGTAGAGGGGGAGGAGAACCTCCCTGGACCTGCTGGTCACACTCATGCATTAAGAGAATGCACCCCAGGAGACCATTGGCCTTCTTGGCCACGAGGACACATTGTTGGCTCGTGGTCAACTGGTCATCCACCAGTGCTGCCAGGTCCTTCTCTGCAGGGCTGCTTTCCAGCAGGTCAGCCCCCAACCTGTACTGGTGCCTGGGGTTATTCTTCCCCAGGTGCAGGACCCTATGGTTGCCCTTATTGAACTTCATCAGGTTCCTCTGCACCCAGCTCTCCAGCCTATCCAGATCTCGCTGAATGGCAGCACAGCCTCCCAGTGTATCAGCCATTCCTCCCAGTTTAGTGTCGTCAGCAAACTTGCTGAGGGTACACTCAGTCCCTTCATCCAAGTCACTGATGAATATATTGAATAGGACTGGACCAAATACTGACCCCTGGGGAACACCACTAGCCACAGGCCTCCAACTAGTCTCTGCAGTGCTGTTTAAAACCTCCTGAGCTCTGAGATTGAGCCAGTTCTTCACCTACCAAACTGTCCCCTCAGGTAACCCACACTCCCTAAGCTTACCTATGAGGATGCCATGGGAGACGCTGTCAAAAGGCTTGCTGAAGTCAAGGTAGACAACATCCACTGTTCTCCCCTTATCCACCCAGCCAGTCATGCCATCATAGAAGGCTATCAGATTGGTCAAGCATGGATGTTGACCATTCCAAATAACCTTTTTTTCCTCTACATGCTTAGAGATGGCCTCCAGAATGAACTGTTCCATCACCCTCCCAGGGATGGAGGTGAGGCCGAGTGGCCTGTAGTTTCCTGGGTCCTCCTTCTTGCCCTTTTTGAAGATTAGGGTGACATTGGCTTTCCTCCAGTCCTCAGGCACCTCTCCCATCCTCCATGACCTTTCAAAGATGATGGAGAGTGGCCTAGCAATGACTTCTTCCAGCTCCCTCAGCACTCGAGGGTGCAGCCCATTGGGGCCCATAAATCTGTGGGTGTCGGGTTTGGCTAAGTGATCCCTAACCCAATGCTCCTCGACCAAGGGAAAGTCTTCCTCTCTCCAGACTTCCTCTCTTACCTCCATGGCTGGGATCCTTGAGGGTCAACAGTAAAGACTGAAGCAAAGGCGGCCTTCAGTAACTCTGCCTTCTCTCTATCCACCGTCACCAGGGAACCCACCTCATTCAGCAGTGGCTCCACATTTTCCCTAGTCTTCCTTTTGCTACTGAAGTACTTTGCATGATTGCATTTTAGTCATGGTTAAGGGCATGGAAAATGAGTTTATTTCTATGGTTCATGGATATGAAAATGTTTGTCATAGATGAAATATAATTTGTAAGGATTTTTTTTCCCGTTTCTTCTGTGAGGAAAAAAAAAAAAGTGTGCCTACAGAGATGCTTTGTTCAAACTGGAAAAAAGCCATTGTATTTTCAATGGGACTTTTTATGTTTCAACTCAAGCAAATTCTGAAATATTGTTTCAAACTAAAACCTGAAATATTTCAGCCTATTTTGAATTTTTCTAGTTGAAAAAGTATTGTCATTGTTTTGTATAATTATAACTGCAGTTTCTAGATGGAAAGAGTTCATCTGAAAAAGAACTCCCTTTTCTGGCTGCTGTGAAGTGGGATGGTCATAAAACACCTAGGAAAGTAGTTGAAATGACAATCCAGTCTAAATGGAGTAGGAATAATTATGTTCCCAGGTCTCCTTGAAATGAACCTCACAGCTGGTCAGCAATAGCAGTATCTATAATAGTAGTTTAAACAGCTCCTGGGAATGTTAACAAGTCCTCTCCCATCACACAGGCTGAAAGAGGAACGAAGCTGGGTCAGTCAGGAAAAGAGACATAATTCAATGAGAATAGCAGAAAGCCTCTACCAGAATTATTTTGACCCATGACACTTTTTTATTTCCTTCTATTTTCTGACCTTATTTCTGCAGATAATAAAAGGGACCCTTAGAAGACATATACAAAAAGTTTTATCTTCTTTTCTTGACTGTGGAAACAGTGTCATGTTAGGAATTCTTTAAACACAGAAATAGAAGCTGGAATCATCTGGAAAAGACTACATATTTGTGAAATTAAAAAGGCTTTTTTTTTTGAGGGGGGGGGGGGTTTTTCAAGAACCCACTATCTTGTTTCATGGAGGTCTGGCAGGAAAACAAAATTGTTCAGGGTTTAGGTCTCCCTCTTTTCTCCACAAAATATCCCCAGGAAGAATAAGAGTGCTCTTCTTTACTGTAGCATCCCAGGATCGTGTGAGTAGAAAACAAGCAATGGAATCCTGATGAGAGGACTATATATGGTGTAGAAGGGACAGGAAAAGCAAAGGCAGGGATCTGGAGTTGATGGCAAGGGAACCTGTGCAGCAGCAGCCTGTGAAACTGGCTGTTTCTCTGAGCTAGTGTTAGGAATAAGTAGGTGTTGAATTTGGAGACCGTTCAGCCATTGTTTCTTTTATCATATTCAGCACATGGAGCAACGCTGTAAGTTTTTCCTCCTGCACTTAATCTGACTGTGGGCTGTCTGACAGTGTATGTTTTTACTGTGGTTCTGCTGAAAGACTGTAATGTGAAACAAGCTGTTGCAGTTGGTAGTTAATTTCCTTGTATGGATTTAAAAGTAAAAAATGTATGAGTTTGAAAAATTTACAGCCAAGTTATTGATGGAATAGTTAGACTAGTTAGGAAAGAACTTTTAAAAATCTGTATTTAACAGAGGAAAAAGCTTTTTTCTTGGCCTCAGTATTGTTTAGAAGATATGTTTTTATCAGCACATCATTAATTTATAGTATCTTTCCAATTAATTTCAAAGAGACTTTCTTATTATAATTTTACTGAAAATACTTGAATTTATAGGAGGGCATTTAGTAACAAGACAGCTAGTGCTTAAGGTAGAAAGTAGTCAGCTTGGCTAAGTTAAATAACTATTAAGTCGTTCAGAAGAGGAGTACAGATGTTTTCCAGATCTTCATTTGGACACAACTTGGAAATATTTGTATCCTCTTTACATCATAATGTTTTAACTCTGACATCCAGCGAAGACAGGAGACAGTTCTACTTCTTGTATAGAAGAAGCTGGAAGTGAGACAGGCATAATAAAAAGCAAGGAGCAGAACAAATAAATAATTGTTGTTAGTTAAAAATGACAGTCAAGTTACAAAAACTGCATTATTCAGATTCTTCAAACATATTTTGAAAAATATATTTGAAGTGTATAAGAATGTTGCATTGTTTTGAAGTTACAATTAATACTCTATTGCAAAAAAATCACTGTCTACCTACTGTCACAACCAACATAGAACCTATAAAGTGGTATTGAATTCAAGTATGAGTAGATTTAGACCATTTTATAAATTAAACTCTCAGTAAATACAGTATATAGATTCAAATATTGTATTTCTCTTTATACAAAATAGTCTTTATTGTCATTTTTTACAAAACTCCTTTTGAGGATGTATTTTGCAATTGCTACTTTTTTTAAGGTCACTCGCTGCTAGTTTCAGACTTCACACACCAAGCTTTCTATACAAAGTTTACTTAAAAAGAAGGCTTTCCCTTTGCTACTTCAAATGCACAGAAGTCATATGCTGTGTATATGCTTTGGAGGAGTGTCAGGAATGGTTGGATATGCCTGCCTGTAGTGAACGTGTGCTTTATGAGTGAAGCTTACACATGAGAACCAAGCTCTTGCTGGGCAGTGATGTACTGCTTAAATGAAGTACAGTTGAGACCAGTGCAGGCTGCAAAATTTATTTGAAAAATGGGAAAAGATTAGTTAACTTTCTGTTATCATGGCTACAATCACATCAGGTATCAATTAGCTTTTGGTTATGTTGGCGAAAACTGATCCCCTAACGTAGACCATAACCAAGGCCAAATGAACTCTCCCAGAGTTGCTCTTTTCTCAGAGGTATGATTTGTCTTCAAGTAGTCATACCTCAGCTAAAAATCTTTTGTGCTGTTTGCTATGAAGTGTAAATCGTCCTAGAAGTGTCTAATGCTGCTGCTAGGCTGAACAAGTCGGAAAGCCTCTGGATCTTTTCCTGCAGCGTGATGTTGTGTTGGTAGATTTTCTTCTGTTCATTGGCAGATTGCACCGACTGAAACATGCCTGTTACCATAAAATGCACAGTGGCGAGTAAAAGCTCTGAGCTGGAGGAGTACAAATGTTTCACTGTCCTGTATATTAGTAAATAGAAGGATCAAATCTTTCCGTTCCGTTGTCTGCTTTTTGAAACGTTATTCTTATCCCTCTGTCTTCTCATTTTGGTGTGTAATTAAACTTCTGAGGCCTTGTGAAATAGTGCGTACTAGTACTTTTTTCCTTTAAAATTCTTCACTCTCTCAATGCAGTAAGAGGGTTTGCTTTTGAGAGCTGGTTTTGTCGTCATTTTTTGCAACACACTCAATATTGTAATGCTGTGCTTTGAATAGTCAAAACTTATTTTTTTATTCAAGCTGTTACAAGGCTAAACTTGTATTCCAAGCTTTCTATGGATATCTGGTCGGAAGGAAGCAAGTTGCATTATGGAATAATTTATTTCTCCATTCATTATTTATGTGGCTCCAGCAGGTAGATTTAGGGACTTACTGTTTGATATACATAGAAAAAACTAAAGCAAAGATAGTCTGCTTCATAGAGCTTAGCATTTAGGATCCCAATGACATTTATCTCAAGGTATGGATTCTCAGCCTAGCTTCTAATTCTGTTGAATTTTTGCATTTGTTTTCTATTTTATAAAGCATTGTTTTGGAAACAAGTCCCTTATACACAGGTTATCAGTATCAGAGAGATAATGCATTGTGGGTTTTTGTTTTTGTTTTTTTTTTTCCCTAGTTCCTTGAAATTGCTCACTTCAACTTCCATCAATTCAAAATTTCCTCTTTTCCCTGAGCTCACTTTTCCATATTTTTTTTGCTCAAAGTACTATTAATACTTTCTGATTATTCAGCAGAAAACTAAAACTGTCTCTTGAGCCACTCAACCTAATTTAATTGGTTTCAGTGTATGGCAAGCTAAACACAGATCTCCATTTATCAAGCCCCAAGTATCTCCTCCCCTCTAAAACTCCCCTCTTTCACTCAGGTGAAAAAAACTGAGGCAAAAAGTCTGTTTGGGACTGTGTGTTAAAGATTTGGTAACATTCACAAGGTCACTGCAGTGCATGAATTAAAGGAAAGCTGGTTGCTTGTATTTCCCCCACCCCCTCCCAACTTCAGTGCTTCTCTTAGCCCCTACACTGCTGACAGCTGACTTCCTGATGGCTTTCCAGGTTTCTCTGGATTGGTTTGAAGTAATATTTTTCCTTTGTTCTTTGTTTCTCTGTTTTTTTACTTACTCTGGCACAAAGAAAAAGGGGTGGGAGAGCGCATAAGAATATAAAATATTCTTTTCTTGTGTATCAAAGACAACCAGTGTATTCAGAAGGTCAGAGTTCCTTTTTTCCTGCAGAATTTCAATTCTTAGGCCCTTTGAGGTATGTGCAGTTGAATAAGTATCACCTTAAAAACTGTTTTCTATTGAAATTTTACATGCTTTCTCACAGTTACCCTCCAGCACCCCTCCCACCCCTCTAAGTTCTACCTGCTAAGCTTTAGTTATTGTAGACTTCTCAAGATTCAGGACAGTGCATAAAACAAAACTTGAAAATAAATTACAGGACACCTGGAAAAAATTAATTAATTCAATTTCAAGTTATTTATATGCTTAAATAAAAGATCTGACATACATGTCCACCTTGATCTTGGCTAAATACCAGTTGCGTACTGGTTCACATTTTCAGGACTGGACTTTTTTATTTCAGTTCCATGCTGTTAGTTCTCCATGGGCTGCTGGGTCTCCTGGTTTATTCTTCTAAAAGTGGATTCAAGAGGAAAAAGACCCTTAGCTCAATTCCTGCATCTTATTTTTTTCCTAATTTGGCAGCTAATGCTAGCACCCCGTGGCAGAATTAGGAATAACATAGACTACTTTATCTGACATTAAAAAAAAGAGTGTAAAGAATCGATTACAGCTAACCTTGCAATATGTGATAATCCTTGGCTGTGATGCCTCTACACATGCATAAGTGTGAAGAAGAGACAGGAACACAGAACTGGGTTAAGTTTCTTCTTGTTTTACTGAAAATCTTGAATTCTCCTCTGTACAGTTGTCTAACAGTAGGGAGCAGAGTTAACCCCTGAGTACAATTATGGCCTGGTAGGTCATTCTTTGTGATAGCTGTAGAACCAAGAGAACAAAATGCTTCTATGTACAGGGGAAAGAGGTTGGTCTATGCACACACAGATATTCTTTTTCCTTGGTCTCTGCATACCAAAATGCAAGAGATCATTGGCTTGGCTCTGCAAGCAAAATGTGTCCAGTTTACTTGCTCTTGTGTAAAGCCTCAGTGTCCATTGAATATACTGGTAACTTGACCACCAGAAGCTCAATGGTACAACAGTGTACCAGAAGCTATGCAGGATAGGTGTAAAAGCTCCTGGAGTGATGCAGTTTTGCTGAAGTGTGAGAGAGGTTGGCCTTGCCTCCCTATGGGGCTACCATGCTGGACCACTGGAAATGTCTGCATAATCTAACATTTAATTATGAACACTGCCAAACTGTTTTCTGATAAGAGCTGAGCAAATATTCAAGCCACAAGGGCTGGTGATGTAACTTCTTTGCAGTCTACTCAGTTGTGTTACTGTGTAGGTCACCATTGAAACAGGTTAGTAGTATAAGAGAGAGGTAAAATTTGGGCAAGCCTTTTAGCTGCATGCAGTTATATAAAGTCTAGAGCAATCTATTAAGGATACTGACTGCCACCATGGCCTTACCAAAAATAAACAATTTCGATTTTTAAAAAAATTATTTTTAGGATGGAGTGAGGAAGTTAACAGTTGGAAAGTATGCAATTTATTTGGAGGTGTAGGGTTGTTATTTTAAGATGTTGGCAAAGTTTTTAATTGAAAGTTTGTAAGGTCAAAAATGCTGATATGAATAATGGAGAATTCAAACCAACTTCTAACAGGCTGACTCCAGAAGGAGGAAATAAGTGGGAAATGATCCTTCTAGGAAAAAAATCATGAGCAAAAACCCTGGAGGGGGCTGGGGGAATATTTCTATTTTCCACTTAAAATATACTCTTTGTTTATAGATGAGACTGTGGTATATGCTTCTATCTGAAAATTTCAGGCCTGTCTGCTGTATATGCAGTAGAAAGTTTGAGGAAAGGAAGGTAACACACGAGCAGCACTCCTGCACATTCAAGCACATTCACAAATCTAACTTTTGAGCAATGTTTAGTTATGGCAAAGACATAATAGAATACAAAAGTCCTTGCAGTGCCTGTATGTACAATAAGTAGAAGACAGAAAACCTTTGTAAAAACCTTTGTACAGTGGTTCCTAGACAGGAGCAAAAAGCATCTGAAGTCAATCAAATGGCTGGTGATAAATCAAGAATGTTAATGTCTTAGCTAAGTGGCTTTAAGACTGAGTAAACCCGGACTTAAATGATCCCTGGCATAATTAGGGATGCTGCACTGAAATTGAGCAAAAGGTGAATCAGGCCCTGAGCCTGAAGATCAGCACACTGTTCAGATTTCTGGGAGATCTGATATAACTGAAATAATTACTGGGGTAATATGTGTATCTGTAAAGGTAAATCTTAAGAGCTTCAGTTGCTTAAGTTCATTAGTAGGAAGGCTGTGGCATGGGAGCACTATCTTAAATTGAGTTACACAAGAGATTTGTCCCAATAACTGGTGTTTCGGCTAAGTCAGTGGATTGGAGAGAAGTGGGTGAGCTTAACTGACTGGAACATACTCCTGCTCACTTGTTGTGCTTGTCCATATGCCTGAGTTGGGTCTGTTTTAAGGATGCCAAATGGGAGCTGTACTGTCAGGCTCTTGTGAGTAGGACAGGTGCACCCCCATAAGGTACAATGCCACTGAGGTGCTCAGGGACCACCAGGCTGCTGGGGATAAAAAGAGGAGGTGGGTTGACTGAAGGTTATAATTTCTGGTTACAATCCCCATGCGAGGTACAAGCAGTATTTAGGGTAACTTGAAGATGCTGATATACAGCAATGACTGTACCAAGGTATGCTTCATCAGCAGCTTTGAAAATTCTGTCTAGAATTGTGCCTACTTGACTTTTTAGGCACTTAAGCATGGCTTAGAAAATCATCAATCACAGATATGTGCTGTGTAAAGGCAGTCATGAGTATTCTTGTATGGGTCAGAGACCTTCTCAAACACTGTCTTATAGAGAAAGCCCTTATATGTCAGTTGAAGATCTATCAGTTTGAGGATCCTGGCAATATTGGGGGCGGGAGGTTTAGTAAAATGTGGCTTAAAGTCATCAAGTTATTAGAGTTCATAATTCTGAAGAAAGTAAAAGAACAAAAAGAACAAGATTTAGGTCAATGAACAGACTTTATCCAATTCACATTAGAGTAGCAAGCTTAATTAACTAGGTATTTTATGTCATTTGCAAACATCATCATGTAGACTTTGCTCAATTGTGCATCTATTTTGTCAGCGCCAAGGGAATACCCAGGGTTCAGATGATCTCCATCTCTGGAGTGCTCTTGTGCAGTAATTGTGTGTTATTTTTAATTAATAATAAAGACAATAATTACAGGTTTCATTCATCTTAAATTCTCTGATTTGCAGGCTAAGACATTCTGATTGCCATCTCTACCCTCTGCCTGTCTGCTCCCTTTCTGGGTGGTGGGAAGGAGAGGCACTTGGTGATGCCTGGGGCAGAATGGAGGGAAGAGGTTGGTTTCACAGGGTCTGTTCTCAGCTCTGCTGCTGACTCCCACCTTTGGGTACTTGATCTTCAAAGGAGTCTCGGTCCACAGCCCCATTTGGCTCTATAAACAATATAATAAAAACCATGATATGCTGTTAAGAAAGTACATTTATGTAGGGAGACCCAGTCCTTGCTGCCTACAGGCTAGATATTGACTTCAAATACAGCCCCAAGCAAGTGAAACACTGTGCTCCCTATGAGTAGCCTCAGGAAGCACTGACCTCAAAACACACCTCCATGACACAATCCTCCCCCCTTTTACTTTCTACCCTGGAGGCCAGTACCTCAATGTTGGCTTATGTCAGCAATATATTACTGCTTTCTATTGCTTTGGTTTCAACTACTCTGTACCTTTGAGTGAAGGTAACATCTACCCCATACGCTTCGTTTCTTACTTTGCAAAATAAAGTACATGCAATATTGTGTTGGTCCTGGGCTGTTTTGTTACTGCTTATGTGCAAAAGCTGTGCATAGATGCAGTGCTGGAGTTAAGAGATTACAGTAAAATTCTTCATAACATGAGCAAAAACAATAAAAGCAGAAAGTAGCTTGAAGAAGCTTGCCCTCACAGTAGCAACACTGCCTTTGCTTTGTCTAACCTAATGCTTGCAGTGATACTGAATTATCAGTATTAATTTTCCTACCATAGACAAGTTCATAGTGATCAAGTGACTTAAATGGGTTTATAATCCTGAGTACGATGATTACTTATGCTTAATTTTTATTCTAGGCAATTTCTTCATGACATCAAATAGACATGAAAAATCAATAGTCAAACTCTAGCTGTAGATGATTTATAGGAATACAGATGAAATTTTGGTGTATTTTTAAGAAATTTGCCAAAAAAGTTACTGGGACATAACTTGGCCCCCCACCCCGTTCATCACTCCTCACATCAGCTATTGATATAGATATGACTGAGGCCCACATCTTATTTTCAGGGACTAATAAAAAGTTTTTAGAGAGTGAAAGGACCACTACAAAATGTAGGAGATACTCATAACTGCATGGCCATATTAAAATCTTTTCTGGCAACATGAAATAAAGTGTGCAGGTTTTGGCTGGGATAGAGTTAATTTTCTGCACAGTAGCTGGTATGGGGCTGTGCTTTGGATTTGTGCTGAAAACAGTGTTATAATGCAGAGATGTTTTTGTTACTGCTGAGCAGGGCTTACACAGAGTCGAGGCCTTTTCTGCTTCTCACACCACCCCATCAGCGAGGAGGCTGGGGGTGCACAAGAAGTTGGGAAGGGGACACAGCTGGGACAGCTGACCCCAACTGACCAAAGGGATATTCCATACCACATGACGTCATGCTCAGCATATTAAGCTGGGGGAAGAAGAAAGAAGTGGGGAACATTCAGAGTGATGGCATTTGTCTTCCCAAGTAACTGTTACATGTGATGGGGTCCTGCTTTCCTGGAGATGACAGAACACCTGCCTGACGATGGGAAGGAGTGAATGAATTCCTTGGTTTTATTTGCTCGTGTGTGTGGCTTTTGCTTGACCTGTGAACTGTCTTTATCTCAACCCATTATCTCAACCCAGGAGTTTTCTCACTTTTACTCTTCTGATTCTCTCCCCCATCCCACTGAGGGGGAGTGAGCGAGTGGCTGTGTGGTGCTTAGTTGCTGGCTGGTTCTTTATTAGAGTGGAAACTCACTCCACTTGAATGGGCCTGCCGTACCATAGTTTGCTTACCTGTTTGGCCCATCGGTTGCTGAGAATGCCTAATAAAAGCGTCTGCAACACAAATGGCTTACATGTATAGCTCCTTTCGTGAACTTTTTCCTTAGAGGAAGACTGATTAGAAACATTATTCTACTGATTAAATGAGACAAATATTTAAATCCCTCTTTTCTTGCAAATAATACAAACACTTTATTCAATATGTGTGTTTTAACCTATAATTTAATTACGAGCAGAAATTTACATTCTGAAAAGTTTGAAGAGGATGTAGCACTTCCTGAAATGTCCAATTCAATTCCATGTGCTATTTTGCAAATGTTATTATCGGGGGGATGGGCACGTACGCAATCTATCACAGACCGAACTGAGGGTGGTGTAAATTTGCTTCTGATAATATAAGCACATAGGTTGTTCTGGTTTGTCAATGCTGTATGGTAGAATTATATCCTAATTGAACTTCTTGTAGCTGGTTTGTATGCCCATACATAAGAGTATTTTATAGGACTAAAAGTCTGTTATTTTTCTGAATGTCCAAGAAGTTTAAGATAGTTTTATAACAAGCTTATCTAAATAAGCAGTGAGCATTTTAGTGCAAGGGGAGGAAGGAAGTGTGTGAAAATGAGTGAGTGACTAGCAGAGGAGAATGTTTGCATCCATTCAATTGAACTGGTTGTCACTGTGTTCCTTCCTCACTCTCTATTCATCAGCTACTGTATTGGGTTTGCAAGGCAAGGTTTTGGTAGTGAGGGGGCTACAAGGGTGGCTTCTGTGAGAAGCTGCCGGAAGTTTCCCCCGTGTCTGATAGAGCCAATTCTAGCTGGCCCCAAGGTGGACCCACACTGGCGAGGGTTGAGCCCGTCAGTGACGGTGGTAGTGGCTCTGGCATAACGTATTTAAGAAGGGGAAAGTTTCTGTGCAGCAACTTTCTCTCTTTTTTTGTGGGTATTGTCTCCCCTGTCCAGCTGAGGAGGGGGAGTAATAGAGTGGCTTTGGTGGACACCTGGCATCCAGCCAGGGTCAACCCACCACAGCTACAAAAAAGGCAAAAGGCAATGGTGCAGGGAAGTGTTAAAACACTGCTTTTGCTATGCTGTGATTAATTTTGCTGTATCATGAAGGTAGGTTGCAAAGAAACCATTGTTTCTGCATGGAAAAGGCGTAAGAGTTGTGGGCCAAATGGGCATGTAAAGAACAGAGATCATGAAATATTTTGGCACAGTGGGCAGTGCAATAGGAGAGAGCAAATATGCTGAATTAGGAAGAGCCTTAAAAACAAGAGAACAAGTTTTGAACTTTATATACCTGGAAAAGGGGAGCAATGGTGTGAATGCAAATAGAGTAGCACTTAAAACAGTGGGGACTGGGGAAAACAGCACTGTGGAAACTGTGGTTAGTTTGTACTCTGTGGAGGTAAGTTAAAAGAGAGTCAGACTTGTGTACAGCAGTTTTTGGCAGTTACAATGTGAATTTTGGGTATATACCAAGTACTTCAATGTTCATGTTCTGGATGTCTGAGAAGAGTGGGTCAGGGATGTCAAAGGCGTATGCACTTGGGTGGCAGGAAGGTCAATGATATTATCAGAAATGAGAGAATATATACAGTAGGGTGAGCGTAAGAGGAACAATAAGTATTTCAAATAAGGCCAGACTGGTTATGCTGTCAGTGAGACCCAAACATGATTGTGTTTGAGACAGCTGAAATGTGGAATAGTAGGACTGGAAAAGTAATTCTTCAAGTGATCATCTATAATGAATGCAGGGAGATAAGTATGAGGCACCTTAGAGTAACAGTTTGTGGTACTGTTTAAAATCACGCTTTCAGTCTTTGGGTCTTTCACATCTGTCTGAGAGTCAAAATCTTATCACAATTTGTGTTCATGATGACATCAACACGGTCAAATCTAGTTGGTGGACTAAAATGCATGGAGATCAAAGACTGCATGTAATGTATGCTTAGTAGTGTATAAACCATAATGCTAATAGGATGGTTTTTCCCATTTATATCACAAGCCCCAAAGAACTTCGTAGAATCATAGAATAGTTTGGGTTGGAAAGGACCTTAAAGATCATCTAGTTCCAACCCCCCTGCTATGAGCAGGAAAAACCTTCCACCAGACCAGGTTGCTCAAAGC
>NW_010303442.1:0-16155 GCF_000700745.2 Antrostomus carolinensis
CCCGGGGGCGGGGAGCGCAATGGGACCCCCATTTTGGGGAGGGGAGGGGGGGAGAGCGAGATGTGGGGTGCCAGTGTCCAGGGGACCAGGAGTTGGTTCTGGTGGCACCTGAGAGCTGGAAGAACCCAGACCCGTGTCCCATGTGCCAGCACTGCCAGCCGGCTGCTCCCAGTAAGGTCACCCAGTGCAGGTAGGTGACACCAAGTGCCAGGAATGTCCGTGGTGTAGATGTGGCACTTAGGGACATGGTTTGGAGATGGACTGGGCAGTGTGAGGTTTACAGTTGCACTTGATCTTGAAGGTCTTTTCCAACCAAAACGATTCTCTGATTCTATAGCATCACCAGTGCTGAAACCAGTGCTCAGAATGTTAGTGGTGCATCTTCAGACCTACAGCAAATCACTCCAAGAAGGACATGGAGGTGCTGGAGCGTGTCCAGAGAAGGGCAACGGAGCTGGGGAAGGGTCTGGAGCACAAGTGTGCTGAGTTCCCTTGTGGCTGAGGGAACTGGGGGTGTTGAGCCTGGAGAAAAGGAGGCTGAGGGGAGACCTTCTGGCTCTGTGCAAGTCCCTGCAAGGAGGGTGGAGAGAGGTGGGGGTGGGTCTGTTCAACCAAGGAACAAGTGACAGGACAAGAGGAAATGGCCTCAAATTGTGCCCAGGGCAGTTGAGATGGGATGTGAGGAAGAATTTCTTTGCTGCAAGGGTTCTGAGGCATTGGAAGGGGTTGCCCAGGGCAGTGGTGGAGTCCCCATCCCTGGAGGGATTGAAGAGTCGTGTAGACATAGTGCTGAGGGACATGGGTTGTCAGGGTTGGGTTCATGGTTGGACTTGATGATCTTAAAGGGCTTTTCCCATCCAGGCAGTTCTGGGATTCTGGGATTCTGTATCACCAGTGCTGAAACCAGAGCTCAGAATGTTAGCAGCACATCTTCAAACCTACAGCATCACCCCTTCCCAAGGCCTCCTGGAGACAACGGCATCCAGGAGCAGCGTGTCCTCATCTGAATGCTCTGGGACAATTTCTGGCCACCCCTCTCCCTGGAAACCTTGTGCCAGGCTGGATGTGTGACTGTCCCACGATGGGACAGCCCCAGAGTGGGTACCTGGCCCCTGCCTGAGTGGGCTCTGCCTGGGAACCATCACCTCATATTGAGGTTTGGTTACAACATCAATGGTGGGCACCAGTCAGCTTTGGTTTTTAACTTCCTTGCAGGGTGAATTTCACAACCCCCACGTCAGTTTGTGTTTCAGCTGTTGCTGTAGATACTGTAGCTTCTGTCTGTGCGTGTTTGCTTGTTTTTCTCATCTTTCTACGGTCTTAGAGACGTAAAAACCCGAGGAGCACAGAAGTTCAGGGTTTCCAAAGGAAACTGTGGTCTGAGACATGCAAAGAAATGTCAGTGGTAGAGAGTTATACTCGTGGTTAGTAACTGTTTATTTGTTTTGCTAAGTAGAAGCAGGTGTGACAGCAGAGTCAGGGTGTTTGGGGAAAGAGGCTGAAGGGTTGCGTTGCTCACACAGGCTGGGGGTTGAGAACCTTCTAACCAGTATTAACCATCATGTTTTTAAATAGGAGAAGCAAAATTCAGTGGAAAGAGAGAGAGAGAGAGAGAGAGAGAATGATTTTTGCTTTAATCTTTCAACATGAAGATGAAAATCTTTCAACTTCCTTACTTCATTTTCATTTAATGTGTTACATCTTGAAGACCTTACTGTCAAGGAATGCATGAGGATGATAAAGAAGCAGTGGCAGGAACCCAAACGTGTTCACCAAAAACGTCTACGAGCCTTCAAGGAGAGGGGCAAGTGGTTCTGAAAATGCCTTGAGGTGCTGCAGGACTAAAGCATATGGGCAGAATGTATGGGATATAGAGAAAAGCTCGTGTATTTAAAGGGTTAAAGAGTTACTTTCTGTCATTTACTATGGACTATTTTAAAATTTACTGTCTGACAAGGAACTACCAGTTCACTACAAATTCTTCACTGGAAAGCTCATGTTTGTATCATCTCTTGGCTGCTGCTGGTTGCTAACGGGATGCTGGAGTATTTGGTCTCTGCTGATGCCACGGGGATCCAGGGATGTTTCTCCTCATCCCTCGTGAACAATTTCTTCTCTAAATAGGGTCTGGGGTGTGTTGTATCCCACGCAGCTGCGAGTGAATTGTGAGGTTTAATTCATTGCATTTTATAAGACTGATGATAAAATTGACAGAATGAGAGTCCCTGGGGAGAAATAAAAGGGTATTTGTGGGTGAAAGGGGGGACTGTGGGTGCTGGGGGGAGGCAGTCAGTGAGCACGTGATGGGTGCTGTCCCCAAGAGATCCTCGAGTACCAGCACCCATCCATCGCGTGGGTTTCAAGGAGAGGAGCAGAAGTCTGGTTGCATCTAAGAGTTTGCATGAAGATCAAGAGAAGATGCCTTGAACTTTAATCCAGGTTATTTACAATAGTTTATCCTTCTTCTCTTCTCTTCTCTTCTCTTCTCTTCTCTTCTCTTCTCTTCTCTTCTCTTCTCTTCTCTTCTCTTCTCTTCTCTTCTCTTCTCTTCTCTTCTCTCCTTTTTTTTTTAATCAGGTTCACAGATTTAATTGGTTCCTTGTGCAAGAGGTTTAATTTCCTGCCTCAGGATGTTCTTTTTAATGACTGTGACCAGGATTTGGTTAGGCTTCCGTTTTGGTTAATTTTTTTTTTTACATCACCCAAGGTAAGATCCTTCCTCCTCTGTGCTAGAAAATTGACTCCCTCATCCCAGGGCCCCAAATCAGGCTGATGGGGAAGAGTTCCCACTGGGCACAATTTTCAGGTTTAATTTGTGCTCTCTGCTTCACAATTCTACCTGTGTTCCTGCCTTCCTGGTTCTACACACTGTGAGCAATTAAATTCCTCAAAGTGTGTGAATTATCTGCTATTAAAAGTACACACAGAGTGCATCTCTATATATTTTTTAAAATTACTCTTTTGAACTAGATCACTTATACACTCTGATATTTATTGCTGTTGTTTCCATGCTTATTAACATTGAATTTGACATATATATATATAATTTATGTCCAGTTATCACTTTACACACTGTTAACTGACCACTTTGGTCCCCTCAGCTGTGCTCAAGGTGCTTTTTTTACCAAGGAGAAACCCAACAGGTAGGTCAGGCTGCAAAATCAGTGTCTAATGCTTGAAGATAAACACCTGAGTTTGATATTCTGATCTAATTCCAAACTGTGCAAAAGAAATTGAATAAAAATCTTTGAGATGTGAAGATGCCAGTGAGATTGAATAAAAATCTTTGAGATGTGAAGGTGCCAGTGAGATTGAATAAAAATCTTTAGATGTGAAGGTGCCAGTGAGATTGAATAAAAATCCTTGAGATGTGAAGATGCCACTGAGATTAAATAGAAATATTTGAGATGTGAAGGTGCCAGTGTAGATCTGGGAAGGACAGGGACTGTCTTACTGGAAACATTTTATGAACTAAAGCTTGAATGTGGGTTTTTTATTGAAATAGCTGGGTATTTCAGGGTGGTGTGTGTGCATCAGTGGTACATGTGCATCGGGATTTGCTCTAATTGCTGGTGAGGGAGGGGTTTTCCACCTACCCTTGATTGCTATATTGGGAAAAGCTGTGAAGGGCTCTCACTCCTCAGTGGTGAAGGCAGGAGGAGAACAGCCAACAAAAGGGAGAAGAAACAGAAAAATTGTTTTAATGCATCCAGACTCCTTTCCAGGTACAGTTTATTTGGTGTATTTCACCTCTGGCAGAGCATGGGGAATTGTGTGAGTTGGTGTTGGAGGGGAGAGTCTTGGGGGGTCATGGGGTTTGTGCAGTTTGGGGTGGACACGAGCGCTGCTGAAGCTGCAGTTTGGGGTTTTCAGGCTGTGATGGTGTTGGGACAGGGACAAAAAAAACCCCTCACTGGGGATTTGAGCAGAAAAGGGCCGTGTTTTGGGCACAGCGAGGGAATGGCTGCGTGTTTGTCGTTCGGGGAGCAGATTTCTCTGGTGGGACGGAGCGGTTTGTGGGATGGGGTGGGACATGTCCCCTCTCACTGCTGGGGGATCATTAGGGGGTCCCTTCGCTGTGGGATGGTGGCCTGGCCGCCTCACTCGGTCTCTCCAGCCCGTGCTCCTCCCCTTGGTGTGGACGTGGTGGACGGGGAGGAGCGGGACCTCCCGTGATCCCGGCGGGGAGGATGAGAACATGGCAGGCAGCTCTGCACCGTGAGTGCGCTGGCTTTTGCTTCGGGATTTTTCTAACAGTGACAAGGGGGGATCCAGCTTTGTGCTGGCTTTTCCCAGTGGTGACAAACTGCCCAATGTCCTTTGCTTGGTGGGACCAGTTGGTAGGAGCCCCTCCCAGTAGTGCAGGAGGCCTGCGGCAGCCGATAGCGTTGGGGGAAGGTTGTGGGTGGCTGGTTCTGATAAACCCTTGTCACTGCAGCCCTGGGGCGTGTGAGGGAGGAAGATAGAGACACACGGGGTGGTTGGTGGCTGTTGGTGGGATGGTGAGGATGAACTTGTGTGCTGGAAGCCTGAAACTGCAGCATGAGGAGGGGAAGGGAGTGATTTCATGGTGGGTGGGGAGCGTGGGAAGAGCTTGGCTTTTCTGGGGGTTCAGCCCCAAGCAGGACATGAGCTGTTTCTCCAGACCTGTCTTCCAGTTCTGAGTTTCCCAGTGTGCACGTTGCAATATTCACCAAAGGCTGGCTTGGATGGGGCTTTGAGCAACCTGGTCTAGTGGAAGGTGTCCCTGCAGATGGCAGGGGGGTTGGAACTGGATGAGCTTTAAGGTCCCTTCCAACCCAAACCATTCTATGACTGTCCCCCGGTGCTGTGGTCGGAGTTGCTGCAGAGGTGCATCCCATCCTGCATCCTCAGGGATTCATCCTGTCCCATGGCATGGCTGGCTTGGGGAGACCTTGCTCTGCTCTATCCTCACCTCTGTGCAAACCAGAACCTGCTTTCACACCTGGCACGGGGTCTCCAAGAGGATACAGTGTGGGAATATCAAGATGTAATAATTGCTGTGCCAGCTCCTGCTTGTGGATGCTGCACCTTGAGTAGAAGTGGTCAAGTGTGTGTTGAGATACCCTGGAGTCACTGCTGAGCTCTGCTGGCCAGGGCCAGCTCCAGCTGGGACACACAGCCACTGCATGGTCACCGCTGGTGGAAAGAAGCAGAGAGTGGAAGGATTTGGGTAACTTTGGTCAAGTGCTGTGAGCGGAAAAAAGGTTTCAGCAGCTTTGTCTGAGTGGCAGTGTCAGAATCAGACCTTGTCACGTATCTTCTGGTCCTTGGGGTGATCTGTCCATCCGTCACGGCGTTATTGAGTCGTTCATTTACAGTTTATGTAGTTTTTTCCACTGTGGGAAACCTTCCCTCCTGTCACGCACAGCGTGGAGGGGGAGGAAAGTGTATGAGCTGCTGAGCTGGGAGTCAGGGCATCGTGGGGGAGGCTCAGGAGGATGCTCAGAAGGGCTGAGGAGGATGCTCAGCTGGGTTTAGTAAGGTGCTCAGGAGGATGCTCAGCTTAAGCAGGTGCATCACCCTGCTGCTGTGGGTGGGCAGTGGTCCATGGCTGCCCTGTGCCCTCCGTGCCCACCTCCTGCCATCCTTGAACCTCAGGTGCAACTTCACAAATGGTTTTTGCTTTTCACTGGTTATTTTGAGTCTTTGCCTCACTTTGCAACATTAAAAAAAAAAACAAAAAACCCAGCCACATCAACAGCAAATTGAAAAAGCCTTGAAGTGCTTAAAATGCCCAATTTTAATAACTTCCCATAGCACAAGCACAAACTGGTGGAGATTAAAGTGAATTAGAGGAGTGGAGAGGCAGGATGGTGGGTACCAGCATCGCAGGTCATGGGAAGCAGGGATGCAGGGTGATGCTCAGCACCCCCCTTTTCCCATCACCCAACTGGGACCCGCTGGTGCTCAGGCTCTTTGGGGACTAGTTTGGACCGTTCCTCTGCCAGGACTGCAGCAAGCAGCCGGCAGCAGATCAAGTAGAAAAAAAGACGTTCACAACATTTAATGAAAGCTTTGACAAAAAGGAAGTGAGGGAAACTATTGTCTCCTCAGCCTTATTCTCATCATGTCTGCGTGTAATAAGGCTTTTGGTTACGCTTGTGGCTTCGGTGACAAAGCAGTGATTTAAGGGGCTGTCTGTACAGAGGCAGAGCTGCTCATACGGGCCAAAGTGCTGGGGAGTAATATTTTACCACAAATTGTTGTAACTGGAGCTTGACAACTGCAGTAGGAAGGAGGGTGGGGGTTTGGGTTTGATTTATTAGAGGACTCGCCGCAATTTGCCAGAGCGAGCTTGATGCCGGCGCAGCCACCAACTTACAAATCCTGTGAGTAAAAAAAAATCCGTGTGAGTGAAATCAGGTTGGGGAAAACTCTGGGTTTTGCTGTCAGGATCCCTGGAGTCACCTGGATCAGCAGAAACATTCAGCATCACGGATGCAAACTGGCTTCTTGAGCTGATGGCACCTTGGGATGCCCAGGAGCCTTTGCCACGCGTCGCCAGTGGGAACCAGGGGTCTTGTCTTTTTGGTGTGGACATCAAGGATAAAATAAATCTCCAGGCAAGCAGTGCTTTCTCTCTCAGCCTTCCATCCAAGCCAATAGCTCAAAGGATGTTTTTCCTAAACCCAACCTGTGGAACATCCTAAAGATGAGCTTTAAGGAGGGAGGGAGGAAGGCTGGAAGAGAGAGTTTGCAGCACAGATGAAAATCCAGGTCATGTTTACTACGGGCAGCTGGAAAATGATGATCTCAGATGCTAACAAGTAACATCTGAAAGGAAGCCTTAAAACATTCAAGCTGTTTTGTAAGCACCTACTCTACTTTTTT
Organism: Antrostomus carolinensis; assembly: GCF_000700745.2. Classification (NCBI taxonomy): domain Eukaryota; kingdom Metazoa; phylum Chordata; class Aves; order Caprimulgiformes; family Caprimulgidae; genus Antrostomus; species Antrostomus carolinensis. The sequence goes on from NW_010303442.1 coordinate 6,856, forward strand.
TTTTTCTTCCCTTTTTTTTCCCCCCCCCCAAAACCAGTTTAGCTATTTTTAAAGATCCATTTGTCCTGTGAAGTACCTGATGTCGGCTTATCTAAAAGAAGTGCAAAAGAACAGGAGGTTGCCCTTCCTTTGAATTTCAAATGGAAAAATGGTTTTGTCGTTTGTTTTTTGGTTTTGTTTTTAAAAAGGGACCCCAAAACAACAAACAAACCCACTGTACAGCTTCCTTTTTGCTCAGAAAAGACAGATACCTACAGTCTGAGGGTTTTTTTGTCCTTCTGCAAGCTGACCTTGTGCAATTTCCTTTATTTACATTTGGCTGGCACCGGCCTCATTAACTACAAGAGTTTATACAACTGCTTTTGAGAGGAACACCGAGCCTTGCAAAAATGAATTCTGCCCCGTGTTGTCCTCTTATTTACTGGTACAAAATAAATATACAATGCTACTGAATAAAAATAAGTATTTTTATCCTATTTTGTTCTGGCCTTAATGCCTTCATACCCGGATAAAAGAGAAGGTCATGAGCAATTAATTTAAACCGGGTGGGGAAAAATTACTCAAAATTGTTTCTGTGCAGGGAAACATCTGATAGAGTTACAGTTTTATGTGCTTTTATTTATGTGAACAGTGTGCAGCCTTTGTAATACTTTCTTTTTAGGGGGAGGGGGTTGTTTTTGAGGAAGCTGTTGCAAATAATGTTTGTTCACTGCTGTAATTAAGCTCGAGTTCAAATTTGGAGACAGTTTAAACTTCCCAAGACATTGGGAATTGTGTGAAGTCTGTGCCACTTGCATGAGTGATCATCTCTGTTATAGGACTTTTGCAACCAGAATGAAAACAAATTGTATTTCATATGTATCAGTGGAGTGATGATTCCTCTAAGTAGTTCATATACAAATCTAATATATGCATTGATGTTTGGAATTAAGCAGCGTTCCTCCTTGTAGGGTTTGGTGATGGTAGGAGCTGTGGGTTGAGCAGGGAAGGGGAAGTTAAGTGGGGAAGGGCGTATCTCAGCTGGTGTAAAAAAGAAATAAGGTTTTGAGGGAAGAGAAAATTGCCTTTAGTGTGACTCTCCTGCTATTTAGTAGCTTGATTTCTGGTACATGAGCCACCCAGCTTGGCATGGAGAAAGTATTCTGCAATTCAGAGAGATGATAAAATAATTACATGATTGCGTGCGTCTTGAAGCCACGAGGATAATGTTCCCAAGTGCCACCAATTCAGTTCCCACTCAGAAGAAAAGGCTCCTTCTAATCATGCCTTTGCGGGTAAGGGTTTATAGAGCACCCCTGAGGTCAGCACCCATCCACCAGCATCCAAGCAACTCTTTTAAAAGAATGTAGGATTGCTCAATTTGCAGGGTAAACACTGTTAATTCAGGCTGAGGAAGTGACATGTGACAACCACTCCAAGAGCCCTTTGGGGACCTGTGACAACCCTGCGGGGTGAAGGCTTGACCCAGCCTTGTCCTAGGGATGGAGGAGAAGGAGAGAAGGAAAGTTTCTTCATTTTCTTTATTTAAAAAAAAAAACCAAAAACAAAGTTTATTGCAAAACTCAGTGTTTTAGAGTATTTCCAGAGTCCACTAGGTACGTTACAAACAAGTCAGTAAATCCTGCTTTGAACGTATTAAAGCCTGTTTCTGGGTCTTCTCCGCACACACACATACTCACTCGCTCCCCTGCTCGTGCCGCGACACAGACAGGAACAGAAACGTACTGTGAGGTCAGTGACAAACATATTATTTGATCTGTATTGGAAATTGTTGTTAAAAAATTAAAAATAAAAATAAAAATAAAAATAAAAAAAAAATTAAAAGTACAGTAGAACCTCGCAAATCTGCAGAACAGGGAGAGCTTCCACACACACGCAAAACCTGGAGGCCTTATTCCACTTCCAAGCAGAGTTGTCATAGCAAAGTGCTGTAGTGAGGTCTCGTATCACAAAGACTTCAAATAATCTTACAATTATAATCTACAGAACATTGACCAAAACGCTTGAAGTATCATAAATTAACAATAAATTAAAAAAAAAAAGAAAAAAAGAAAAGTACATCTTAATGCAACATTGTTCTTTGTTGTTGTTGTTGTTCATTTACTCACTGGTTCACAAAACTCTAGTTCTCTTGTAAGGGGTCTTCCAGTCCTGGGTGCAACGCAGCGAGGTTCTGCTGGGCGTGATAAAGTGCTGAGGCAGAGGAAGGACGCGAGACCGCAGCAGGTCTCGGGCAGTGAGGATGAATTGCTCTAGCCACTTGGTTGTAAAAGTGCCTGTTAATTTTCTTTTCTTATTTTTGTGGGTTTTTTTTTTTTTTGGACATCTAAGACAGCAAAAACAAGCACCTTCCAAAAAAAAAAAAAAAGTGTTTTTTTTTCTTTTTTTTTTTCTTTTTTTAAACAGATTGTCCCACATTTCTATGGCTGGTAAAATACAGACAGGTCAGCGTAGCAGTTAATGTGTGATACCACTTCCACTTAAATACACAGAAATTTTGGTTTAGGGTTATTTTGTTTGTCTTTTTTTTTTTTTTTTACCCCCAAAACCAAAGCAGACTTATTTTATTTGTCCCCCTGAGTTGCCTAGAGGCGTTAAGATGCATATAGGTGGGGTCAGCAAAGCTTGTGTCACCGTGAGTTGGGATCTCTCCCATTTAAGACTAAATGAACAGTTAATACGTTGGCTCTTATCGTTCCCTTCGATGCTCACAGGCTCCGTTTCTCACTGAAGTCAGCAGCAAAAAAAAGAAAGAATTAAAAAAAAAAGGCAAAAAAACCCCCCTCTTGCTGATTTTGGGGGGAACTGGGGAAGGGGGTACAGCTCAGACCCCCACGGGGTGGGCAGATGTGGGGGGCTGACTGCGTGGGGCTGGGTGACGGGGGGGGTTTCATGCTCCTTCAGTGATGCTGCAAAGATTTCCCTGTGTGCCAGTAAGTGAAGGTTTCAGGTACATTAAGACATACTGGGCCAAATCCTCCCTGCGGGGTGGGCTGTGGAGCTGAATCCATTGACACCAGCAGAGCTTTATGGAAAGAGATGCTGGGTCTGTAGTTTATTTCTTTATTATTATTATTTTTCCTTTTTAAATAATAACTGGGTTACCTAAAACCTACCTCTGAAAAACAGCTACACTCTATGCTGTAAGTTTCCCAACAATTTCACAAGCTAGCAATACACGATCAGTATTGAAGAGATTTGATGTCCAGACAGTTTTGTTATGTGAAAGATTATTTTTCCTCTCCAGTTATTCAAGCTAACCTTCCTTAACAATCTTAGAATAAATTAATAAATACTAGTTAAATTAGAAACAGTACATCAGATCTGACTATCAATAGAAAACAGTTCTAAAGATCCCAATCAGGAGAAGAAAAATGATCTTAGGAAATATGTGCAGTAATAACTGGCCATAAAGACATACGGAGCCTCCGATTGCCCAGCATTTGTGACGTTCAAGTTAATGAGAAGAACACTAGCAATGGTTTAAGTCAGCTATCTAGTCTAGCCTCCTCCTCAAATCTAAAAAAAAAAACCAACCCATGAGTCCATACTCTTCCAGAAGAAGATTCAGTTGGCTACTGGTGGTGTACGAAATGCTCGGCTTTGCTTTGTATCATCAGTTTTTTTTATTCTTTTTTTCTTTTCTGCGTGGAATTTGCGGTAGGAGATGGGTGAGGACAGTCAGAGGCTGAGCTGCTGTTGCTGTTGGCAGTTTTTCTGGGATGAGTTTGAACCTTTACCTAAGCTTGTTATCAGGAAAGCAGGAGTGTTGCATCAGATCTTCATGCTAGGCAGAAGTTGTTCTTATGTGGCTATCCGTATTTTCTATGGAGCTTTCCATTGTTGGTTAAAAAGAAAAATATCTTTCTAATATATATTTTTTTTTTAAAAAAAAGGTTGTTGGTAGCAACTGTTCACATTTAAAATTTCACATTCCCTTCAGAATGTCGTTTTAAAAGGTGGAGCAGAGCTGATGTTTTCCCCAGTCTTACGCCGAGTACATTAGATGGGAGTTAAGGAACGGGGGGGTTTTTATGCTACGCCGTCACAGCCTTTTCCTGAATTTTCTGCTTTTCCAATATCCATTTCAATAAAATCATCTGGTAAGTCTGGTACGACCTCAGCCGCGCTCTCCTCTGCGCGCTGCTGCTGGTGGTGGCACAGCCCAGCCTTGCACGGTCTCACCAGGGACAGGAACACAGCACCCAGGACCATGCCAGCAGCACAGGAGTAAAAGGCTGAGCTGTAGTTTTGTGTCGTATCCACTAAGACACCTACAGAAAACACATTTAGAGCAGTTAACCGCAGCCCACTTGCCCTTCCCTCACCCATCCATCCCTCCTGGAGGATCTTTTAACCTGGGTACCACTATGTTATTTTATTTGCAATCTAAAGATACTCAATAATAGATGCTACCTTAAAAAAAAAGGAAAAAAACCTCATTGTGTTGATGGGAACATAATGGCACGTTCAGGCAAGTCAGAATTCTTTGGGCACTGCAGGGATGCTAAGCCTGAGATGCACCAGGCACCTCTTCATTCTGATGGAGCCTTCACCTTCTGCAGCGCCTGGTAGAAACACAGGCAGGGTGTGAACGATTCGTTTCTGCCGTTCAGCCAGAGCCTGAAGTGGTGCCAGTTTTAGGTTTCTAACACTGCAGTATTTTCCTTCGCTCTGAGGTTCCTTCAGCATAGACTGCCTCTTTGGTGGGACTCTGCAGAGCTGCATTGCAGCAGTCTTCTGGCTCTGAGAGTGCCTCCTAATACGACTTGCAGGGTTTTTAGGATAGCACTATGATTAGCACTGTTAGAACACTTTCTGGAAAGAAATCAGCACCAACAGCTGTCAAACATCCCCCTCCAAAATAATAAAATTTAAAAAAAAAATTGAAGTTTGAGTGTTACCTGCAAGGGGTGGTCCGGCCAACCCAGCTAAGCTTTGAATGAAGACGTAGACTCCAGCCGCAGAAGACATCTTTGCGATGCCAACCACGTCGTCTTCTGCCAGGAGAGGAATATGTGTGCCTGCTACCGTTCCGAGCATGAACCCAAAAAATATGCTACATGTCATCAAACCCCAGAATTCAGAGGCAAAAGGGAAGGCAAACAACGCTACGGACAGCAGAACCACGCAGATGAGTTCTATGTAAATCTTGCGGATAGGCTTTTTGTTGAGAACCCAACCAGCTGAAATCCTTCCAAAGACTTCTGCGATGGCCATGGCCGACAGGATGTACGCAGAGTGGTCCTTGCTGATGCCAAGGCTGAGACTCAGGGGAATGATGTAAAGGGAGGGAGCGAAGAAGCCCAGGGTAGCAAACAGGCCAAAGAATGCATAACAGATAAAGCTACAGTCTCTCATCACAGAAAAGTCCAGTAGTTTAGTTTTTGGTTCTGGAGGGGTGTTGTTATTTTCAACAAGTATCTGTACGTGTTCCTTTGGTTCTTCGCTTTTCGGCTCTGCTTTGGTGTTTCCAGGCACATTGCTGGGTGAGGTAGTTATTTCTACTCCTGAGTCTATGGACTCTATTGAGGTGCGTGTTTGCTCGTTTTCAAGCATGTACTTTGTCTCCGTGGGCTCTTCTGGAGGCTGAGCTTTCACTTCTTCTTGCTCTTTGATGATAATGGGTCGTAACAGTGACCCGCAGATGACGATGCTGAGCTGTAGCACCCCAACAGAAAGGAGGCTGTATCTCCAGCCAATCTGCTCCTTCAAAGCAGTAATTGCTGAGGGAAGAAGGCAGAAGAAGGAAGCGTAACTAGAAAGGTCTGTAGTTACACCAAGGAGCTATTTGAATTTACAGCTAGGGAAGTAACCAAAGCCTCATCACTGCAAGGTCCCAGAGCTGAGCGGGGGTCCTTCCTGGTCCATCATCCCCAGGGCCACCCAAGGGTCTAGCACCCACGTTTCTCCCATCAGCTGCAGCAGACAAGAGCTGAAAGTTGCATCTAACACCTGGCTAGCAGAAATTGTCCTCTAGGTAGCCACTGTTGAGGTCCCAGTGAGTTTGGGATGAGCAAGGGCAAATGTGGTGTTATTTTTAGTGAATGAGAGCAAACTCAACATTGGAGTTTCCTCTCTCAGCTGACCCCACCCTGAAACCAGCTACTAGAGGAAGTATCACAGCTCTACTCAAAGGTGCATGTCACTGCTTAATTACAAGCCTTCATTTGCCATCAAAGCAGCTTTGTGACAGGTAGGAGCTGACAGCAAGCAGAAGACCATCTGAACTGCTGAGGACAGGGATGTGCTGCCTGGGGACAGGTCCCCAAAAGGCTGGAGCAGTTTGACAGCCCTTGCTAAGCACAAGCCCAACTAACCTTTAGGAGCAGTTCTGGGTAACTGCTTGTGTTTTAAATAGCTGAAGCTTCTCAGTCTTATTTTTAGCCTGGTAGATCTATATAGGGAACCCATCGGGCTGCGTATCAGCGAGGCATGTCCTGCTCTGGCAGAAGATGCTCAGGAGAGCTCAGGCATCGTTAGACCCAACTCTAGGATTACTTGTAACCCTGTCTGCTTGGCACGAGTGCCACGGCCACGTGAGCAACCACTTGAGCTTTAGCAGCTGATGAGAAGGTCCATGAGTACCCTGGTACCAGTGGCCTTTGGCTCCCATTGGCTTGGGGAAAGGATGGGAGCAGCGTTGTGCTTTGGGCACGTGTGTGTGTGAACTCACAGGATTTGGGACACTGTACCTGGTGCGAAGGAGAAAACAGCGAAACATTCCCCTGTAGATGCCACCGCTGTGACCAGCGAACGTCTTTTGTCAAAATACTGTGATAAAATGGTGACAGTCGGGAGGAAAGAGAGGCAGTATCCAAGGCCTGTGAATAAATGCCAAAAATTGCCATAACAACAAGTAAAGGAGGGGGAAACACCGACGGGAGAACACGTTAAGTCAGCTTTCCCAGTGGCGAGATTACAGAATCATTTCGGCCAACTCAGCAAGTCACCCTGGAAGAAAATCATTGGGGAAACCAGAATGTTATTTTTTTTTTAAATGGGAGGGGGAAAAAGAAAAAAAAACAAACAAAAAAACCCCAAACCAACCAAACAAAAAAAGAAATAAAAAGAAACAAACTACAAACCAAGAGACCCAACCTCCCAAACCTGCTAGATCATGCCTTCTGCTCCCCCAACAGCCAGTGGGGTTCACTTTGAGGACCTCATCTGCTTAAAGAGTTTGAGCCTGTAGAAATTCCTCCCCTAAGCAAGGCAAGTTCCAGGCCACGGGTGTCAGCAGGACACTCAGACCAGATTGGAGAGGGGGGGAAAAGTATCAGGAAAAGAAGAAATATAAAAAAAGAAGAGGTAGAGGGAGAGGCTAGAGGATTTGACCCATGAAGAGCTTTCATCTCCCCAGCAATCCTGGTCCCTCAGAAGCCGTCAATACAACTGTGCCAGCACAGCAATCTGCAGGACCAAGGTGGTCCCTGGGGTGACACAGGGCAGAAAGCCAAGCCTTGAGCCCAAGGACATCACCTCTACCAGGGGGGTGAGCTCAGCTCAAAGGGGCAGTGGCGTTTCTCAACCAATCCCAGTGTCATGAGGAGTAAACCCGCCCCCCTCCCCGGCCAGAGCCACGCTTGTGGGAAGCTGCAGGAGCGAGCGAAGCGTTGGGCAGGTACAGGAAGAGGAGGACTCACCAGAGATGACGCCGATGGTGATGTACATGTCCACAACGTTGCGGGCGAAGGAGGCGGTGACCATGCCGGTGCTGATCAGCACCCCCCCGGCCATCACCACGAAGCGGTGACCGAAGCGATTGCTGAGGACTGTCGACAGAGGAGCTGGATGGGCAGGAGAGGAAGAGAACCCAAGTCAACAATTTCCCAACCATCATCTCCTTCAGAGGCACTTCTCGTACCCCTGCCCAGCTCCCCATGACATGCCACCTCCCCAGCCACCAGCCAGTCGGCCTCACGCAGCAGAGCATCACCCCAGAGCCAGGCTTTTTTGCTAAGGATGTGCTAAAAAAACCCTAAAAAAATAAATAGAAAAATAATCAGGACTAAAATGGGTGCGTGGCTGGTGGGACAAACCCACGGCAACATCCACGGACACCAGTGGATTTCGGCGCGGCTCAAATCCTTTTCACTACAGAGTTTGGTTTCAAAACTCTTCTTTTCAGCCCTTGCTGATGAGAGCTGAGTGGCCAGACCCGGCTTAGGGACATGGACCACATCCCTCTACCATGCAGAAGGACACGAGTTGGGGCTCAGAGGGACTGCTGGACTCACACAGACATTTCTTGGTGTTTCAGGAGCACGAAGCCTCTGAATTTATGGCTGCTATAAATAATAGAGCCATCAGAGCCACCGAAGTCACAGGTACCAGGTCCTCATATGCTGAGTCAGCAACACGACTGCCCCTTGTACCCACGCTGAGCGCCTGCTCCTTTTACCTGTGAAGGTCTGTACAAACACACATATGGAGATGATCCAGGAGATCCTGCTGTTGGTTTCATCAAAGCTTTCCATCAAATCATTAAAGAAGACCCCAAATGACTTTATAATGCCGTAGGTTAGAGCTTCCACAAAGAAGAAAGCAAAAGCAATCGTCCAACCCCATCCTCCGTCAGGCACTTTAGTATAAACGTTGGGAGCGCTGCACGGCATTTTTACAGTTTTGACAGTCATTTTTTTGTCCTTTTTTGTTTTGATCTGGAAAAGGGAGAAAAGATGCTCAGTTCTGAGATGAATCTTTGCTGAAAGAGGCACAGCCTCGCAGCTCTAACACCCCCCCTACACGGCACCGCTAGCCGGTCCCTGTGCTGTCCAGGGATTAAATCCAGGAGCTGGGCTGAAGTTTTTGCCTTTGTCACCTCCCGCCCCAGGGCACGGTGCCCTTTGAGCCCAGGACCAGAAACTCTCCGCTCAGCACCCGGGTGAGCTGTTCCCATCAGCAAAACCCCGCGCCTGGGAGCTGTCATCTGTATTTCAATGTGTGGGGGGTGGATGGATGGATGGATGGATGGAGTTTGTGAAAGATCCACAGCAGGACCCAGCGCAGGCTGGTGGAGCAGCAGGAACTCCCCAGGAGCACCCGTCCTCCCCACCGAACCCTCCTGCCTGGTTTGGGGTGGCAGGTGACACCTCAGTGTCACCCATTTGATGCGGGGTTGGTCAATGATATCACCTACTATCATACCCTGCAGTATCCTAAACCCTGTGAGCGGCTGCCAGCACTTGGGGTGAGGGAAACTCCTCCTCAGGAGCTGCCTGGACCCCAACTTCAGGGTTGTCCCCAACACTGTAGCCTGGCAACAGGGAATAGTGACACCCCAACTGCCACCAGCTC
>NW_010303442.1:16208-16451 GCF_000700745.2 Antrostomus carolinensis
TGCTGAAGCCATAAGGGGATCCGAGAGGATCACCCTGTAAGGTTCAGGGGTGTCTTTTCAGCCCTGCCCTGTGTCACCCAGGGCTGTGGGTGACATGGGGGCAGTTTTTGTCCTCCGTGGGGCTCCTCGGTGAAGCCCAGCACCACTACACCTGTGCAGGGAGGACAGTTCTGGGGTCCAGCCCTGACTCCCAGTGGCCACCCCAAGAGGGGACCGTGAGGTGGCCATGGCCCCGCACCCACC
>NW_010303442.1:16576-16885 GCF_000700745.2 Antrostomus carolinensis
TCAGAGGAAACCAGAGCGGCTCCAGCAACGCTTCCCCATCCCACTGGGGAACTTCTCACAGAGGACCAGGCGAGTGCGTGCGCGTTCTGGGTGACACCGGCACCCACCGGGGACCCGGGCAGCAGCCCTATGGGAGCCTGGTTGGGGTGGGGGATGCAGGGACCCACTCGAAGGGTCCCCTGAGTGGGGCAGGGGAGTCTCAGCACCCCAGTGCAGTGCTGGGTGGGGGGTCAGGGATGGTGCCTGCCTCCCTCGGGGGCTTCTCTGCAGAGGGATGGAGCGAGGTGTGGGCTCCTGCATCCCTCTGGT
>NW_010303443.1:0-19465 GCF_000700745.2 Antrostomus carolinensis
GGTGGGACGGAGGGCGGTGGGGCTCCTGGCTTTTAAACGCAACAGGGTGTTTTTCTCTCGTCGCAGGCACCTTCCGAGTCCTTCTGCTGCGGAACGTGGGATCCGCCTCGGCGTGGCCTGTTGGGACTTACTGCTCGTTAAATAGACCTCAGAGCGGTGTGACATCGCCCCGCCTGTCCCTTCCTTCCGTCAAAAGGGTAGCTGCTTTCTGAGCCATCACATACCACCTTCATGTGTCCCTAAGATTGTCATCAGCTGCTTGGTTTTTTTCTGAGGCCTTACTGAGATTTAATTACTTATAGGCTCTAGTGGTTATAAAGTAATTTAAGATGTTTGTACTGCTCAGTTTTAACTCTCTAACTGACTCTTGTATTAAGAGACGTTGTTTTAACTTGAGAATGGTTAAACGGCCAAAAAATTAAATTATTTATGGATAAGGGCTATTTTATTTGACTACTGTTGGCCTGCAACTTAAACTTGCATCTTTTATTTTTTTTTTATCCTATGCTTTTTCTGTGTTATGGCTGGGGGGACGCAACAATAGTTCATGATACATCAGAAGCTGTAGAGCTCTGTGCTCCCTGTGGGTTATACCTTAAACCCATTACAAAAATGACCATCAGTGTGGCACTTCCTCAGCTGAAACAACCGGGAAAATCCATTTCGAACTGGGAAGTGATGGAAAGATTGAAAGGGATGGTGCAAACTCATCAGTTTTCTACTTTGCGGATTTCTAAAAGCACGATGGATTTCATCCGCTTTGAAGGAGAGGTTGAAAACAAAAGTTTGGTTAAATCTTTTCTGGCATGCCTTGATGGCAAAACAATAAAGCTGAGCGGCTTCTCTGACATTTTAAAAGTCCGTGCTGCAGAGTATAAGATTGACTTTCCTACCAGACACGACTGGGACTCGTTTTTCCGAGATGCGAAAGATATGAATGAGACTTTGCCGGGGGAGAGGCCAGATACTATTCACTTGGAGGGCTTACCTTGTAAGTGGTTTGCAGCAAAGGACTCTGGCTCGGAAAAGCCAAGTGAAGAAGTCCTTATAAAAGTTTTCAAGAAATTTGGAGAAATTCGTAATGTGGACATACCCATGCTGGACCCTTACAGAGAAGAAATGACTGGCAGAAATTTTCACACTTTCAGTTTTGGAGGCCATTTAAATTTTGAAGCTTATGTTCAGTATCGGGAGTACGCGGGTTTCATTAAGGCCATGAACGCCCTGCGAGGGATGAAGCTGATGTATAAAGGCGATGATGGCAAAGCCGTAGCTTGCAATATAAAGGTGAGAAACTGGGGGCTTCTTTATGGGAACCTGCGTAAAAGACACATACGACTCAATGTTATTTCCCTAGCACCTAAAACCTATCTCTCTGTACTGTCGTGATGACAACAGGTGACATTGAAAGCAGTAAGGTTGTTCTGTGGAACAGCTGTAATAGAACTTTAAAAGGAAAACGATAGAAGAAAAATGTGCTGATAGGCTACGGGAACGAAGTGGGTGGGGTTTTGCTTTTTTTAACAAACCAGTCCTAGAAATGAGAATTGCTCAATGGAACAACTAAGTGTATGAACGTGACCTGCTAAATGTTTTTTAGAAAGTAATGTTATTTATAAATCTTAACATTTAACTTAAAAAAAAAAATAATTCTGCACAAATTCGAACATATTTCACCAAAAGGCTGACATTAAAGGGCATTTTTCTCTCTGTGTTCACTACAAGTAGAAATTTTGGGAGAGAATTTCACAGCCTCTGTATTTGGTCCCTGCGTTGATAGTGAGGTCTACCCAGACAAGTGTCAGAGCTGTGAAGTTTAATAGCATGTGGCCTGTAAGGCCTGGGGAATACACAGTTAATCATTAGTGTGCTTCACATACAGAAAGGCCCCACAAAAACGAACAATAATGTTAATCTGCAGCAGTTTGCTGTGAATGCAGTATGCTTAATTCATAATATTTACATACTGAGTTTTACAGATTTTTTTTTTTTCTGTGACCTTATTGTTTTAGAAAATACAGCTATGGCAGAAGAGAACCAGGCAGTCTCACATGTAGTATCTGTAGAAAACATGGCCCGAAGAAGACTTCCTCTGATATGTGGTCCCTGCATTTACATACTGGTTGAATGAAATGTTTGCGGATGTGTTTCAGTGCGCTCAGTAGTCATTAATCTAATCTGAAAGTGTATTTCAGGAAAAATCTTGAGTATTCCTTTGTCTAATGTGGGAACATGCAAATATTTATTCAAGTTACAGTTTAGTCAGTGTAGTAAAATACTGTAATCTTGTATCTTGCTATCAGAGTTTGTCAGTTGGAGCACAGGGACTGTACCTTGACCCTCATGGTTTCCAAGGGGATGTGAAATTCAAGCTGCCGCTTACATGCAGGGGATCGGGGTTCCCAAATTTAGTTTGGCTGTGCAAGAGGAAGCAGGCCTTCCTGGCAGCTGCCCTGGGGACTGATAGGAAGGAGAGAGAGCTGTGTTTGCAACTGTCCTGTCAGGACAGATCCCTTTCGTACAGGGTCACAACACCTTGTCTGTTTCTGGCTGTCTGTCCTTTTAGCCTGTTAGTGAAACGTCATTTTATGTAGGGCCTGGGGGAATTGGACTGCAGAGTATGTGCTCCTTGTTCTCTGCATCATGGTTCACGGTGATGGGCCTGCAGGAATGTATTATACCTGCAGAGGCTCTGGTGTCTAGAATGGGAGATTAGGACACCCGGGCTGTGATGTCTGCTGGTGTCCTGTGCCAGCGTGCAGCTGGCCATGGCCAAGGTACGCTCCTGTGTCCTGGAAACTCAGCGTCTTCCCAGGTCTCATTGCTCACTACAGTGCGTAACTTCCTTCTCTCTTGTGTTCCCAGTCTCAAACTTGGAGCTTCAGCCCAGTGTACCTCAGTCTGGGAATCCTGGTTTTATAATTGGTGGGGAGGCACTTGCTTAAAACACGTGCTGAGTGTTCAGAATGGTTTCTTCTGCCAAACTTAAGGTTCGCAGTTTTAGACAGAAAGGGAGGCCTTTCTTAAGGCCCATTTCTACCTAGTGCTGTACAGTCCCTAATAGCGTACCCGAGCTGAAAGAGTTCTGGATGTTCCTGTTCTGGCAGATTGAAAACATTGGACAGCCGGGACCTAAACCACACTAGGGTTTACTTTTGGATGTCAGACACGCACAAAAGTGTAAACTAGTACCTGATTGTGCTCGTCTGCAGGCACCTAGTTCCCAGTTACCCGGTTATAGTACTCTGGTGCTTGCTCTGGGCTCATAGAGAAGTTCACTTTGTTTTGAAAAAGGTTCTATATTTCTGATTTTACTTACACTGTGGTTTGTTTGTCTTTGTGCTAGGTTGAAATTGTTGGGGATTGTGTAGGTTGTCGGGATTTTTTTTTTTAAATCTACTTAAAACTGTTTTCAATTGTATCCTGTAAAGGTTTCTTTTGACTCCACAAAACACCTCAGTGATGCATCAATTAAGAAGCGTCAGCTTGAACGGCAAAAGCTTCAAGAGCTGGAAAAACAGAGAGAAGAACAAAAACGTAAAGAAAAAGAAGCTGAAGAAAAACAAAAAGAGGAAGAAAGGTATTTATTGCTTATTGCTCAGTTATATTTTTAACAATCAGACATAACAAAATTGTAATTGCTCCTTTATATCAGCATCAATACATAGAAAATAACTAAACACAAGTTTCCTTTCAAAGTTCTACTACTGTAGCTAAAGTGAGGCAGCTAAAACTGAGTGAGAATATTGTGGTCCTTTTAAGGAAATGCAACTCAGGGATTATAAGATTTAGAGAAGAGTATTTTACACCTTTTTTTTTTTAACTGTAATTCCAAGAGCTGGCAGCTTACATGATGTCTAGTCATTCTGATGGGAAAATGTGCGTTGTAAATGGAGAATACAAAATAATGCATTAGATCTGGTAGTAGGTAACTTGGGTATTGTAAAGCCCATTTGTTCTTAATCAGTATTTGTCCAGGAAAGGGGTGGGATACAAGCATATCTTAACAGTGACATTTTAAGAAAATATATAAGGGTGCAAACCTCGTAAGACAGCTATTCAGAGTATAAACACAAATGGAGCAAATAGTTTCAGAGGGTGTATGGTGTCCATTTCCCTTGATGAGTATAAATTCTAATTGCTTAGTGTTTAGCTATTAAAAGGTTTCGGAAACTGTAAGGTTATTTAGATTATCACTAATGCTTATGTTCAGTTCAAAATATTAAATCTGCAAAATATTCAATTTCCTAAAAATCATGCTATTATACATCTGATATTGGAAACCCTTGGCCTTTTACATAAGCTACCATTTTGTTGTAATGACTGAAATAAAAACCACCAACCCCTGCACATGTTGATTGGCTTGGTGAATTTCTTCTCACTATGATGATTCACTGCCCAGATGCCTGATGCATTGTTATTGTATCTGGTCGAATTGGTTTAAAAACAAATAAAATTGTTGTTGCCGTTTGGATTCCATCTTGTTTTTATTGTCACACTGAAGGTTATTTGCTGTCAGTTGTTAGGATGTTCACTGTTTTCTACTTCTGTATTTCAGTAATCAACAAGACTTACTTAGAAACAAATTTACTCAAAGTACAAAATATCTTTTTACATAGACTAGGAGTCTAAAATTGTACTCTAGATAAGGTAAAAATATTAATCTCTTTTTAGGAAGCAGAGAGAGCTTGAAGAATATGAGAGAGAGAGAAAAAGAGAAGAAAAGTTGCGCAGGAGGGAACAGAAACAAAAAGATCGTGAAGTTCGACGAAACAAAAAGCAGCTTGAAAAGCTTCAAGCTGAAGAACAGAAAAAACTGCAAGAGAAGATAAAGTTAGAAGAAAGGAAGCTCCTGTTAGCTCAGAGAAATCTTCAGTCAATTAGATTAATTGCAGAACTGCTAAGCCGGGCAAAGGTAACTTCAGTATTTACTTCAGAAGCTAATAAAGAACCCAGCAGAGCAAAGCCTTTTACTGACTTGAGAGAGGGTGGGGAGTGCTGTTTGTTAAAAAACAGATTTAGTACCTCTCCAGGTGCTATTCCTTAGACCAAAATTCAAAAAAGTGCAATGAAACAATATTTCTCCCTTGATAAAATATGCACATATAGATAAATGAAAAAGTGAACTTGAACTTGTTGTCCTGAATAGCATTTTTTACCTGTAAACTAATTGGCAGGCTTGCTCTTAAGTCCAGTAAAAGAATGTGTAAGCATGATAAATTGAACTAAACACAGAGGATAAGATGCAAGACTCTTATTTCTAATTCCAGTTTTGATACTGTTTCCCTTCTGGCTTTTGGCAGTTCTGTTAACTGTTCTTTGCAGTTTCAGAGAATGAGCTTTCATAATTTGATACTTGAAAATATGCAGAATGATTTCTGTGTAGGAAAAGTACTGTCAGCTCAGATTTCAAATGTTAGGTCCTGTCTCTCTAACAGTATTGTTACTTTTCACTGAAACTGGATATCATTTGTTTAAGACTTGGATAAAGTCTTGTTAGGGTCTAATGCAATATATGTTAAGTATTTTCTACAGAAATGAAAAACTATGTGGCAAAGCACAGGTTTCTTTTTCCTTAATGCCAATGTACCTCAGGAGTGGTTTTGAACTCATACAGTGCTATGTGGTCAGTTATATGCTAGGAGGAGGGAGAAATAATTCTTTCAGGCTTTCTAACTCTGCAATTGTGAAATAGAAAGGTTGTCTGATAAAACAGAGCAGTGTGTTTCAGTCCCAGAATTTTGAGATCTGCACTAAACTGTGTAGGTCAGAACTAAAAAATCGTCTTTTTCAGTATCATGAGTTTCTAAAGTGGTTGACAAAATGAGAATCCGTTTCTACATAATATGTGTGTGTTTAATTATTTGCTGTTTATTATGCAAAATCATCTATGAACCACAGATTGTAATAATCTAAGAGAAATTAATGTTTTTCAATTTGACTGAAACCTTCAAGTGTTGACCCTGATAAATGTATTTTAATATTTCAGATTTCATAAGTTGTTCTAGTTTGCGTGTTACTCTCATCATGTTAAGGAGCCATAAAGACCAAGCTTTGTTTTTGCCTTGTGAAACAGCTGGGAGAAGTTAGCACTTAAAAAGAGTTTGTGGACTAATACTCATCTTTCACCTTACAACAGTTGTGTGTTAGTGGGGTTTTTTTGGTTGTTTGGTTTGGGGGTTTTTTCCCTTTGAGGGGGAAACAACCATTTTATTTTGGGATGGTTAAGTTCTGTTTGTTAGATTTTATTTTCTTGCCATATTGCTGCTTTTGTATTATGGTATAACTTAGAAACCTGAACAGGTCTATAAATATTTTTTTGTCACTCTTACCTTCCCTTTGACTGTCTTTCAGACCGTGAAGCTTTTAGAGCAAGAACATAATGAAGAAAAGATTCGTCTTCAGGAGCTGGAGGAGAGACGAAAGCTCCAGGAGGCTGAGCTCAAACGTGTGGAAGAGGAAAAAGAGAGAGCGCTGGGGTTGCAGAGAAAAGAAAAGGAACTGAGGGAGAAACTACTGAACAATCTCCTGAGCAAGAAAATGGATGCAGTTAATCAACAGAAGGAAGAAACCGAAGCATCTCAGTCTGACATGCTGAAAACACCTAGTGGTGTTCCACACACTGTGTCATCCAGCTGCATCACTTCTACCTCAGGGCAGGCTGTTACAGGCAAACTGGCTCCTGGCTGTCAACGAGAAGAAACGTCCCCTGAGAGTGTAAACACTCAATGCAAGTACTTGAATGGCAATATTCATGACAAAGTTCATGTCAAAGAAGGTCAGAAACTTCATACCACAAACTCTGAGAGGTGTTCTGAGAAAAGAAGTTCAGGTGTTCCTGCCAGTAACCAGGAGCAGAAAAGCCTCTCTAGCTATGACCAGAATACCTACAGGAAGGACTCACACTGTGAGCAGGGCAAACATAGCACAGAGTCAAGAAGAAGAAAGAGCCGTTCATGTAGCAGCATAAACACCGATGAGAGTAAGGGTAAACGAGAGAGGAGCAGACACAGAAGAGATGCGAGTTACCAGGATGAAAAGCGCAGGAGAGAAAAGAGATATTACAGACGCTCGAGCAGAAGTTACAGTCCTCAGCGAAGCCGTAGCCCTCGTCGAAGAAGCGTGAGCTCCAGACGTTCGCATTACAGAAGAACTCGCAGTAGCGAGCGTAAAAGAGACAGAAGAGAAAGAAGTCGTAGTCGCAGAAGTGTGAGCAGGAGACAAAGGTACTGGAGGAGATCACGGAGCAAGCAAAGGAGTACTTGGAGTGGGTAGTGGAGGCCTTGGCTGCTTGGAAAGGCTGTGATCGGACAAAAGGGCCAGAAAGTTGTAAACGAGACCTCATTGGTGTGACTGCTACAGAGAACATGTTTGTTTCAACCAGTGCTTAACTTGCATCTAGTCCCTGAAATCAAGAAAATAGATGCCTGATTTTCCCAATGTTCCTTCGTGCTTTGTTGTCTCTTTCTCGGTTTCTGCCACAGCGTAGGTATAACCACCTGTGCTCGTGCTCAAGTTCCTACAGTGCTAACAGCCAACCTGTTTTCTCTATTTTCAGTTTTGTAAACCTTAATTTTAGTCGATTTAGTTTTTATTTCTGTATCACCTAATTTGGCTTGAGAAGTACATGGGTGCCAGTTACAGGAACTCCAGTCATAACAAGCTATTACATACAGATTTGAGTTAAAATGTTTTCTGGTGCATTCAATGAAATCACATTTAACAAAGTAGAGCTTTTGCTGATTGAGATGGGTAGCAGGACTTTCATATAGTTCTTAAAACTGACTGTAAAGATATGCAGGATATCTTTTAAACTGCTATGATTCCTTCATGTGTCTGTTTGGTGCCAAGCTTTGTGGCTCAGATTATTCTGGCATGTAATGCCGTTTGTATAATACTACTTTCCATGTAAGAGAGGCACACTGATGCAGGAAGTAAGAAACAGTGCTAAAATGGTTGAAAAGTTGTTCTGTTACTTTTGACATATTTGGCTTTGTAATTACTTCAGGTGGTGTAGAGCCACTTGAAGCATTTTTTCAGGTACGTACAGAGCTAGCCATTGTCTTTTGAAAAAGGGGCCTTCTTGCTAAATTATTTTTACTTTTGTTGTTGGAAAGTAAGGCTGCAGTGTGTCTTGTTAAACCCATTTAAGAATACTTATTGCTTCTAAAATGCAGCTCAGGAATATTAAAAGCTATAACATTACCGTGAAAGAGTTTATTTTGCCTTTTTATGGTAAAATTAAAAAGAAAACTGTTTCCAGTGAACTGAAGTTGCTGTTTTCATATGTCAGTATATTAAAATCTGCATAAGTGTTGTACGAGAACCCATTTGTTGAAAAAATAATCACTCAACAGATTTGAATAATGAAGCTCAGCCACTCTTCTTGATAGTCCTGTTATGTACAGCTCTGTCAGCTGTTAATTCAGCAGAATGTGTGCTATTTATCTACAGCCTTCAGATGCCATTTTCCTCACATGGATGCATCAAATGGAAGTGCATTGCTGGAGTGCCTGAGAAGCACATTGGTGCTGCAGCTCAGCTGGATTCCTGGCTGGCTGAGTTTGCCCGCGTTGCTTTCAGTGAATCCACACAGGGTTTGTTTCTTAGTAGTCCATGCTGCTGAAATCTTTGTATAGAGTTACTAGCTGTGGAAAGAAAAGGTAGACATTCTTTTATCTTCCTGGCAATTCACATTTTTAAAGATCTCCAATTAATTATGTTACTTCTCTATTTTTTTTTACTTCTTCTGTGAGTTTCACCACTGTTTTGGGGGCTGAGACCTGGACTGATTTATCTCATCATCTCAACACCACCAATCTCTCAGATTCTGAGCAATTACTTTCTATGGAGAGTTCATTTTTCTGCTCTCTTTGTTCAAGTTTAAAAGCCTATCTGCCTGAAGATAAGTTAATCTTTAGTAATGATTTCACTAAAATCCAATCTAATGTTGGTTGCAAGTATTTGATAAGGCTGGTGGGATGCCTGCTTGTTTGTGAGTGCATGCAGTTCTGCTTGGCTTGCTCTTAAGTACTGACACACTGTCCACTTTTTTAAAGAAAAGTATTCTATCTGCAGCTATAGGAGATGTTTAACTCGTGGCTGTTAGTACCAAAGTCTTTGAGCTCAGGATTAGAGTCTTACTAGTATTTCTGCAGTATATTTCTACTGTGGATTTCTACTGGGATTGATATGTTGGGTGGGGTCTTGATGATACATTATGAAAGTAATCAGGGAGATGCTAGTTTATAATGCTACTTTCAGGAAGTCGTCAGGCTATGAATGCAGTGTCAGTGCCAAGACTGGAAGCAGTTAAAGCAGTGGCAGTCGCCAAAAAGTGTTGGAATCATACTAGAAGAGTCCAACAGATATTGTTAGTTGATAACAAAAAAAAGAATGTGCTTAGTAGGGTTTTTTTTTTGCTGTAGAGAAGGCATGAAGAGCAAGTTTAATATCCCTCTCTGAAATGATTAAATTCTATAAGCTCCCCTGAAGTTCAGGGCAATTTCTGAGGCCAAAGAAGATACAGGGGAGGATGTTCAGCTGTCAGGCTTTGATAATCATTCAGCTTAGCATACTGTATCCAGCACTGATGCCATACAATGTCCTAAAAGCATGGTAAAGTAAAGTAACTCAGTTGTTTATAGTCCATGTATTATTTCTTTTCACAGCAGGTTCAAGAAGAAACGCCTGAAAGTGCTTTGAAGCTACTTGCAAATGCTTACTTTCCAAACTGCAAAGGCAGCATGGAAGAAGTCCTCTTTCAGTCAGCCAACTGAACCCAATCAAAACCTATTAAAACTCCTAGTACCTAAAGTTGCCCAGCAACTGCTCAGTGTGGAGTTTTATGTAGTCTAACACTTAGCAGTATGGTTGCTTCAGGTATGTGTTTTGCATCAAAGCTCACCAAAATCTTTTCAGTCCTGAATCCCCCCAGATGCATATTGTGTTATGTGTCCTTGTACTGGGTCTGGCTAGGATGGAGCTAACTTTCTCCATAGCTGCTGCCATGGTGCACAAAATGGGCGAATATCCCCCCCGCACACACACATTGGTAGGCTGAGGTTGGGTAAGAGGTTGCCGGGGGGAACACTGTTGGGGCAGCTGACCCCAGCTGACCAAAGGGATATCCTGTGCTCAACGATACATCACGCTTAACAGTAAAAATGGGGGCTTCTGTCTTTCTAAGGTAGCCATTGCTCCAAGGCTATCGGTGTCAGTCTGCTTGTGGTCTTCATTGATGATGGGCTTTGAACTGCAAGAAAACTTGGAGAGTTGAAGCTGTAGTCTTTTAATAAGGACACAAATATAAATTATACCATACCTAATATAGTTTATTCAGGTTTTATTATGGCTGAGGTATGTGCTTGTACTACTGCAAAAATCTTGATGCAATAACTTAAAGAATATGATTTTTGATAGTAAAAAATTTGCTCTTTGTTCTGTATTGATTGTAAGTCAGTACATTTTTACCAAGTATCTTCTAGGGTCTTGGTGTTTCAAATGAAAGAACCTAGGATATCAGCAGGCTTTACAATGGCTTCTAGAAGCTGAAGTACCAAAGTTACTGATATTTTTCCCTACTCTGGAAGAATGGAGGGTGGGAAGGTTGTGGGACATAGCTCCTGAGCCTCCCTGTGCTGTGCAGGAGCTGGTGCATGCTCTCCTTGCTTGCGCTGTTGCCTCATTGTGACTGTTGGCACTGACAGCCAGGAGTGGTTTTCCTGCAACCCTTGTTAAGCAAAGAAGAACATGAGCCTTGAAAGGTTAAGAAATCCAAGTCCCTGTTGCTATGGACAGTGTGTCCTGTTCTGATCCTTAAAGCAGAGAATGTCCTCCTGTTTCTGTCTGGCTGATGAGCCCCTGCATTTACCAGCCTTTTGGCCTGCAATTTTCTTTTTATCTCCTGGCCTCAGCCTGCACTAGGTGACTTGGGAAGCAGCTTATTCAACAGAAACTGCAGCTTCTCCACAAAGGCAAGGCCAAGCCCTTCAATATGGTTGTTGTGGTGCTTTCCATCTGCTTACTGCCTGCTGTGGTAGAGCAGTTTTGATAATGAATGAGTCATATTGCCGGAAGTAATCAATACTAGTGGTTACCAAAGCTGTTGCCATATCAGTGGTTTTTTTGTTGTTTTCTTTTTCTAATTGAACTCTACCTTTGTAGAGTAAGCTATTTGATGACCTAGAATAAAGGCATATGAATGGTTAGACATGCATATAAAAAACATTTGCTATGTTATCTGGAAGCATCATCTTGAAAGCTGTTAGAGAAAATGGAAATTTTTGCAGTGGCTCCCAAAACTGTGAGTGCAGGACTGTCCTAGGGACCACAAGGCTATAAATGCAAACCAATAAGAGTTGATCACTGATTGGTGCTACCTGGACATCACACCAATGTCAGCTTTAGAGCAGTTCTTAAACACGTATAGCATTGTATAACAGACTATTGTGGCTGCTCATGTTTGATAGCAGAGGTAGAGGTGATGTTAGATTCTATATGACAGCAGTTAAACCAACTAGTTTTGCAGCTGCCTTAATTCGTAAATGGGTGAGAAAACTGACCACTGATATCTTGTATTGCTATGCAAGTTAAGGGTTTTTTTATTATAATTAAGAGGAAATATATGTGTTGCCTGTATTTTGATCTGGCATCCTGCCTTTGAGGTTTGGTTGTGATCTGGATACGACACCCATTTCATTAAGCTTACATTGCCTTCTGTTGATCTGGCCCTTCCCCAGCCCAATCAGTGTGTTATTTGCAGAATGTATCTTTTGCTGCCTCACAATAAATTTGCAGAGTTGTCTCTAGTGTTTGTATAAAGCAGCAATCTATTTGCAGTTGATCCTTCAGAACCTGGTGTGCAGAATGGATCCATCTAGTGTCTTACATTCCTACATGTGTAAGTATTATTGTTAAAAGGAAGTGAACCTCTATTTTTTTTGACTCAATCTGATGCCAGGCTCTTGAGGCTTGTTTGAAATAGCACGTGCCATCATCCTTTCTTCTTTAATCACAACACAGAAAATTAATTTAATTTGGTTCTCCCTCACATGCTGCATCCTCTGAATACATTTCCTGCTGCCTCACAAAAAAAAAAAAAAAAAAAAAAACCACATAGATTACCTCAAACAAATGCTTTGCCATAGTAGTAGGTTATACAACTTTTGGAGATCTAAGGCTGATTGTAATTGATTTCTAATTGATACCTAATATAGTCACAGGTGTGCTGTGGCACCTATGAAGTGAGCTGTACCTGCTCTGGATGGGATGCCCAGGAGTGCTGTCCTTGAAACTGGACTATTTGTAGGACAACATGGAGGGATAATGGTGTGGCAGCACTGCAGTCATTCCCAGATTGCAGTCTGAACCTGCCAACCAAGTCTTTGAACAAGAATTGACCACCCTCAGACCTGGTGTTCCCTGCAATTCTGCATATGATCCCGGATATGTTTCTGTGTATGCTCTGAGGAACTGCCGAGTGGTGTCTGTTACTTTCTACCTTAACTGGAAAAGGGAAGGGCTGGCAAAGAAGTTCTCTTCTGCTCGCTGCACCTGACATGACTTGCAGTTGTGGCTCAACTCCAGCTAGCAACTAAGCACCACCCAGCTGCTTCCTTGCTCCCCCCTGGTGGGATGGGGGAAAGAATCAGAAAAGTAAAAGTGAGAAAACTCGGGGGCTGAGATAAAGGCAGTTTAATAGGGAAAGCAAAAGTCAGATGCACAAACACCATCACTCCGAATGTTCTCCCCTTCCTTCTTCTTCCCCTAGTTTTATATGCTGAGCCTGATGTCATATGGTATGGGATATCCCTTTGGTCAGCTGTCCCAGCTGTGTCCCCTCTCAACTTCTTGTGCACCCCCACCCTCCTTGTTGGTGGGGTGGTGTGAGAAGCAGAAAAGGCCTTCACTCTTTTACTATAAGGAAAACTGAGGTGAAGGGGGGGTTGCTTAAAGAATGAGATAGGTATACAGGATTTCCTGCCCACTTCAAATGTTTGCCAATAGCATATGTGATGTAAATGGGGGAAAAAAAATAAAAATTAGTTGGCATCAAAATCAAAAGTCATGTTACCAGGGAAATCCTTCTGTTGTAAAACATAAAAGTTAGAAGTTATCAAGAAGAAAATTAGCATTTTGTTAAAACTGGATATTCTGTTTCAAAGAAAAAGTATGTTACTGAGTATCCTGGCTTTTTAGAATTCTTTCTTACTTTCAAATGTTATGCAAAAGTAATGTAATTATTTTTTTGTGTAGTATTTGTCTGCAGTGAGTCATTTAGGCAAAGAAAAATTCATTACCAGAATAGAACCATGAAGGTAAACTAATAGCTTTAGCCTGCGCTTCTCAGTCTCGGTGCTGTGACAAAAACCTTGATGGGGTTTTCAGGGAAAGCAAGCCATCGCAATTTCATCTTCATGAATGCATTTATAGCTTAAAAGGAGCTTAGACTTTAAGCTTCACTAACAATTTACTTGGAAACAGCAATGTACTGTGTGTGGCTTTGCATCAGTCTGGTGTGGGTTATCTGCAACCCTCCTCCCCTACATCTCTCTACTGGTAGTAATCTCATTAGATGATTACATTTGGTGTCCTCAACAGACGGATTTAGTCATAATTGAAAAAGTACTTCAAGTGGGTTTAATTAACTGTGTGGTCATTTTATTATTAGAGCCTCTTGTACCCTGTAACTTTGCCTTAAGTGAAACGAATTTATGGCCCATGAGAATGTGCTGACCTACAGTTGTGCGCGTAACTGCCTGTTATTTAGTGAAAACAGGAAGCAAGGGTTGAGCATTTTCATACTCATGGATCTTTAATGCAGCTATACTAAATGTCACTGTAATATCTAATTACAAACCTGTGACTGAGACATTTGAGGAAAGTGGTCTGTAAGCTGGTGAGCTGCAGCTAGCTCTTCCTAGAGTTGTTTTGTTTAGCTCACTGGAAGAGAAATGTCTACTTCAGTGTGGCTGATGGCTTGGATCTGAATAACTGTTAACGATCCTGGGAATGGAAAACCTTTATGCTTGGGCAAAATTGCATCATTTTTTTTCTCCGTAGCAGTCAGGAAGAATTGGCCTTTAGCAGAGAAATATTTTTTATTTTCCTACAGCTTTCTAATCTTTTGTCTAACAACATTTATCTTTGGCTAGTGATATTTATCTATGTACAATTTATTTATCTATTTTAATCGGAGGAGTAGGAAAGCTATTGAGGGAAGGAAGTTGATTTGGTTATCCATATAGATGGAGACTTAGTGAGAAGTTTTTGAGCTTTCTTTTCCTGTAGAACTGTATTTGGATGAATCTGATGAACTGAAAAAGCTGTAGTGTGTTCACTAAGAGTGCGTCTAGATTTGGGCAAGTGAATGAACTCTGCAGACTCGCATTTAGTGCGCGTGCAGACAGAATTTCCTGAATAGAAACTGAGATTGTGCACTCTGCTTGAGGTGGGAATAACAAGGGAAGATGTCAGTCATGACTGTAGCTGTGTTCCTGAAACCTGTTGTCCAAGCTTTTCCTTCAGAGAAACAGTGTCTCGTTAAATACAAGCTGCACAGATTCACAGTCACTGGCAGAGACGTGCATTGTGATCTCCAGCCTCCACGGTACAAAAGAAACAGAATAGTAGTGTCTAACGTGTACTGAACAGTGAAATCTGGTGCACTAGCAAGAAAATAACACTATATTTACAGGCTGTGCTGGCCAGGATGAAGAGTTCTTAAGTGTTTCTGTGGTTTGGTGTTTGCTGTAACTTCTGTATGACCTAGTGTTCTAGGAGACCCTGTGGTGTTAGAACCTGGGGAACAGGTACTGTTTCTGAGTTGTGTACAGAGGGGAAAAAGGCTGATAACTGTGACATCTGCTTATCTGACTTGAACAACTAACTCTTGAAGTACATTGCTATTTCACTACTGACAGAAGAAATACAACATTCACAGAAGGATTATACAGTGGAACCTTTCAGTTGAGAAAGTTTCACTGCATCCACAAAAAGGTCAGAAGGAACATGTGGAAAAAATGAGGCAGGTTCAAAAGAGAAGCACAGAACTAACCTTCAGCAGTAGCATATAAATATAACCCTTCTTCCTAGGAAAGGAAGAGAACATTAAAATGTTGGGACAAAGTTGTAAAATGCAGTCTTTAAACATACACCAAGCTAATGTACACAAAAGGTTGAGCTGCCTGTTGATCACTGTATTACTTAAATTTTGCCCATTAACTTAAACTCTGAAACATGGAGAAAACTACCACTGAAAAAAATGCTATTTTGTAACATTTTGCCATAACTATATTACCTGAGTGAGGTCTCATTCAATGTTGTTGCCTGAAGGGTCACCAAATGTGTGACCTAAAAACTGTGAGTCTTTTCTTGATGAAAAGAGCCTTTTCTCACCTAAGTTGCAGCGTCTGCCCAAAAAGGCAAGATGGGCAAGATAGCAGGCATTTACAAGCTGAAGCAATGGCCAGCAGGCAGAGAAAGGAAAGTAATCCAGGGATTTAGTTCCTTGTAGACTTTACCTGAGTGATTGTCAGAGCAAACTAGTCACTGTGACAAAGCAGCAAACAAACAAGACTTAGAGCTTCTCTTTGGTCTGTCTGCTTCTGCACTTAGGGATGGGGGTGTACCCTACTGCCAGCCACAGGGTCACCTGGACCTGTGCCCATCACAGCAAGTTTCAGCTCCCTCTGGCTATGTCCCTGTGTTTTGGGTTTTTTTTTTTTATCCTTTCCATGGGCACAGCTTGCAAAGCAGACCAGGGAAGCACACACAGGTTTTCCATACCTGAGTAGAAATTATTCCAGGCAGCACAGACTGTGGTGGGATGCTTTCTTCTCCTTTAGCTCCATGTGTGGACTCTGCTCTCTGATTACTTCCTCAGCAGCTCTTGCCTGCTATGTAGTAGTTATGCCCATAATTTTCCTTGCATGGGTAAGGTCTGAGGCCCTAGGGACATGACCTGGAGCCCGAGGTGGAACAAGTCTCTCTTTCAGCATGTTGAAGGTAAGTGCTGTGCATATGTTTGAGTGAGGAGCGAGTGGAATTAGGGCTGCAGTAGGTGCCAGGCTTTGTCAGGAGTATGCCGTGACTGCTTTGATCTGAGCTGATATTCCTTCACTCTTAAGCCCTTGGGAATGTCCACATTTCACTTGAAGAACTGTGTTGCCGAATTGTCATCTTTCCTTTGGGATCATGTCATTGGGCTGACTGACATATGTAAGAATTTCTGTTCTTGGGAAGTCTTCCAGCATCAAAAAGCCAGCCTGATGGAGCAGAGCTGCTTTTGTACAAACACCGGGTAAGACTCTGCTTTGGTTTATCAACTCCTGCTGCATCGCACTGAGTTCAGGTTCTTAATGCTATTCTGTACTCATTTCCATTTTGCTTGTTACAAGCTTTCAAGTGCTTCTAGAGTACCAGTGTGTTACCTGACTGCTGAACTGACAATACACACTTTAATCCACACAGCTTCTTTATCCTTGCACTTGATGATGGAAGAGCCAAAGAAACAGCTGACCTTGGTAGAAAAACCCATTGAAGCCAAATAACTCAGCTAACATGCTTTGTAACCAATGTGTTTCTCAGAAGCAGTAAGATTAAGTGGATCAACGGGTGTGCTCTGTGCCTGGTGGAAAGAAGCTTATGTATATTAAGAGGGACACAGAATCTGTGCCTTGATTCAGAAAGAAAATGGGTTCTACAGAAGACCTTGACTATCCTCAACTCATTTTGCAATACAGCTGTGGATTTTTAGTCTCAAAGGTAAGAAATATAACTCAATCTAAGAGTATACAGGCAGAAATATTCAAGGATCTCACTTTAAGTCCTGAACATGAGTCTTAAAAACAGTCTCATATGAAAGCACCCTGTTTGCTTATCTAGGCAGGAAGGAAGTTTGAAGAGAAAAAAGATTTGAAATGACCTGACTGCTCAGGATAGACTTGGCATTTATTGAGACCTCTCTGACCTTTGGGGGCTTGGATGAGCAGACCTTGTCTCTATCTGAGGCTTTATAAAAAACGCAGAGGTTTATAGCTGAGGGCTTGCTGTCTGACTGTCTCAAACGTGGAAGGTTCCTTCAGTGGTGAGATTTCTTCCTACTTTTCGATTTTGGGGTTTGAGAAACAGAAAGCTGAGTTCAGTTACCTTTTTCCCTCCCTGTTAAACGAAGCAAAGAACAAGAATTTTTAAATATCTTCTCAAAGAATTTCCTTCCCTTTCCCACGGTTGTCTGTATGTATTATGCAGAAGGCTGAGCTTGAGAACTTCTGTATACAGATTGCATCTTTTCAAGTGAAAGAAAGAGAAAAAAAGTATAATGACTGTTTTTCCAAACAGCATTTGATTAAGGCACAAAAGTAGTTTCACTTTCCTTGTTGTTTACTGTTGTTATTTGCCTTTCTGTGTGTGTAAGCACATGGGCATAAAATTATAATATCCAGTGCAGTGGAGATTTTTTCCTCATTTACTATTTAGTTACCTTTCCTATTGTCCCTTGTTGCACCTCTGGCCAACACAGTAACGGAAGGAATCCACTTTGGGTTGTGCAAATGCTGCTGCACTCTAAGGCTCCTGAAAGGCAGAGCTGACAGTAAAGGGAGGGAAAAATGGATGATGAGAAAGAGGAATGCCCAATGCTTTCCAAATTAACAATGTTTTTTGAGAAATTTTCTCAAATTTGGTTAAACCATGTTCTTACTGAGGATAAAAGGAGCTTCCTGTCACTTTATCAACTCATTGTAGATGCAGGCAGTCAGTTGAGTTGATGCCTTTGTTACCATTTTGGGAGTGTTTGTGTGGACAGAGAAACTAGTCGTACACTGTCAAGTTTACAAGTATTAGCCTAAGAAGGATGTTTCTCTTATATATGGTTGTGTATGTCTATCTGAAGGTTGAGGGTTGTTCCTGGAGACGTTGCACACCTTCTCTATGAAAACACAGTGCAATTCTGCAGGCCCAAATGAGGCAGTTCTTTTGGCTGAGAGGAACCTCCCTGCCTCATGGAGATCACTGTAGTCATGAATGTCAGTCCCTGAAAATAGGGTCCAAAGAGTGGGATATTCCCCCTGCTGCAAGCCACAGGCTAGTATCCAGGGTTCACTGAGCATACGTTAGATCCTTAATTAAAGAACAAAAACAACAACAGAAAAAGTCACCACCACACAGTCTTGCCTTTGCGCTCTCCAGGAAAAAAGCAAGAGAGACTGTGAGAATGTGCTCTGAAACTAAGGAAGAGGCAGGAACATTCACACTCAAAACATGATCTCTAAACGTGAACATTTGTGAGCCAAAAACATTGACTGGCTTTGCCAGAAAAGGAAAAGAAATGAGAAAAGGTGCACTACAAGCACTGTATGGTATTATTGGTGTTTAGAGAAATGTCAGTTTAATCATCGGACACGTTTATATGAAATATGAATTTACATGAAAAAAATATTATTATGTGTAAATTTTCTCCAAAAAAGCAGTTCTAGAAATGCAGTAGGCTTTGGTGCTTTAACCTGATCCCTCAGTCCCACCTTTCCTTTCTGCCAGGTTTTGTTTACTGCCTGTGAGTTGGGAGTGTTTGATCTTCTGCTGGAGTCAGGAGAACCTCTGTCTTCAGATGCCATTGCTGCACACTTGGGTACCAGCACCACAGGGATGGAAAGGCTGCTGGATGCCTGCGTGGGATTGAAGCTCTTGGCAGTAGAGCTGACACAAGAAGGAGGTAATGAAGGTAGAAGAAGGAGAAGAAACTAAAAGACTTTGGATGGTTTTGAAATTGAGGCAAGATTTGTGGAGAGAGGTGATATCTACTGTTAGGTCAGTTAATGTAGGTAGAAGGAGGAATAACTTGGGAATGCCATCCCCTCTTCAGCTGAAAGAGAAGCAGAATCATAGAATAGTTTGGTTGGAAAAGACCATTGTGATAATCTAGTCCAACCATAAACTTAGCATTGACAAGTTCACCACTAAAGCATGTCCCCAAGTACCACATCTACGCATCCTTTAAATACCTCCAGGGATGGTGACTCCACCACTTCCCTGGGCAACCTCTTCCATTACTTGACAATCCTTTCAGTGAATAATTTTTTCCATAATATCCAACCTAAACCTCCCCTGATGCAACTTAAGGCTGTTCCCTCTTGTCCTATCACGTTATTTGGGAGAAGAGACCAAGACACACCTCACTACAACCTCCTTTCAGGTAGTTGTAGAGAGTGATAAGGTCTCCCCTCAGCCTCCTTATCTCCAGGCTAAACAAACCCAGTTCCCTCAGCCACTCCTCATAATACTTGTTCTCCAGGCCCTTCACCAGCTTCACTGCCCTTTGCACACGCTCCAGTGCCTCCATGTCCTTCCTGTAGTGAGAGGCCCAAAACTGAACACAGCACTTGAGGTGTGACCTCACCAGTGCTGAGTACAAGGGGATGATCACTTCCCTACTTCTGCTGACCACACTATTTCTGATACAAGC
>NW_010303444.1:0-11296 GCF_000700745.2 Antrostomus carolinensis
TTTGGGCTCAGCTCCCGGCTCTGGCATGGGAATATCCATGGACTGCAGACTCACCCCACAGCTCTGGGGGTCCATCCCCGTTCTGGCAGCAAGCGACTCTCAGGGTCTCAATTCCAGTAGCACTTGCCCTCAGGCTCAGCTTCTCTGCTCCAACATGGAGTCCTCCATGGTCTAAACAGGGGTATCTGCTCCACCTTTGAATCTCCATGGGCTGCAGGGACCTCCTTTGTCTTTTCTTTCCTCCATGCAGTTGAAGTGGGTATCTGAGGTTCTCTGTCCTCCCTCTCCTCTTCCTTCCTCCTGCAATGAAGCTCTCTCTCTCTCTCTCTCTGTCCTTTGTTTAGGCTGATGGTTGTCTTTTGTTTAGGTAAATGGCCTCTTCTCCAGGTTCACTACACCTTCTTCTTTTCAGGACAGTCATTCCCCTTGTAAATATGGATTCGCAGAGACATTTCTCTAGTGCTCATTGGCTCACTTGGATTGGGGGCTACACCTTTGGAGTCAGGGTATCTATGGCACTATGTCCCAGTTTACATTCAAGATGTACAGGGAGCAACAGAGATAGGATATTTGTGATTATCTTGTCACTAAGTCAGAATAATATTTTGTCAGACTCTTATTCAGTTCTCTTTTCAGTATCCCTGCATTGTCCTACAAAACTTATTAAAAAAAAAAAAAAGAAAGAAAGAAAGAAAGAAGGAAAAAAAGAATCACCTTGCTTCATGACGTGTCATTTCTGATGCTATCAGTCACTGTATTGTGTTAAGCAAGTTGATTTTATGAGCTGGAGAAAACTCATAGCTCATAAACTCAGCAGAGGTGAGTGAGTTATGACAGTCTTTCAAATACATTAATGAAATTTCTAAAACATCAGTATGGTACATTAGTCTTCCTAACATTTAGCTTTATTACACACATAGATCGATGAGAAACTGTCTTGTATGCCAATTGTTTAGCTTCTTTAAATGGCATCAGTTTTTAAACTCTTTTTTCCTCTGTAGCTAAGAAGAAACTTTAATGGTCAAATTTCAAATTTTGGATGAATCTGAGAATTTTGTAGGTGTACATTGGTGCTAAGCCTAATCTGTCAATTTTAAGAAGTGTGAATGTGAAGACATTTGTTCATGAATGCTAGTCCTAACATTATCTTCACATACTGTTTATCTACAGCTCTTAACTTCCATTAAATTTAAAAGTGCTCATGTGTTCCAGAATCAGTTTTGGAACTGTCTACATATACTTTCCATTTCTACTCTTGTGAAAGTGGAATGTGATGTCATGATACATATTGCCAAGGTACTGACATTTCTGTGATCAAAAAGTAAAAAGAGTTTTCAGATATAGAAGAATGACGATTTTTTGAGTGAAATTTGAAGTGAATCTGCAGTAAAACACTCAAGAAATCCAGCACATAAATAAAATAAACTGCACTTTTATTCTGAAAGTATCAAATGACAATTTGAATTATGAATAATCTTTGTCATGGAAATGTATTTATGTGGATAATTATTGATGGCATCAAAAAGAATGATTAGGAAACAGTATAATGCTTTGCATTTGAATTTGAAGAAATTGATTAAAAAGTAAAGTCATTTTGCCCATGAGGTAGCAAATCAGTTACTCCATAATGAAGAAAATGTTCTCTCTTTATACTAGGTCTAAACAATAGACCACACTATTCTGCACTTTGCAATACAAAGTACTTCTCAGTTTGATTTTTATGCACCTTTCTCCTCTTCCTTGCTTTGCTCTTTTTGGTTATTTATTCGGAGCAGAATAAAAGAAAAAACAAGAGCAACAAGAACCCATAGAAGAAAGAGAGAAAACAGCTGTAAATGAAGGGCATGTAAAAATTCTCTGCTTCAGATAACTATATCTTATGATTTAAATTTATGTCAGTTGTTTTTAAATGATGAATATGAAAAACCTCAGTAAAATTCGGGAAAGATACAAGATCACTAGATTAAAAACAACCAAGTGACAGAACTGGAACAATAGTGAGTGATGGGAAATCATTGTTTAAGAATGCTTTTTTCCAAAAAAAAGTTGTGGAACAACCAGTATTGGACATTTTGTAATAATTAATAGAGTTCCACAGCAATTAATAGAGTGAATTCTATCAATGGATAAAACAAAGACTGATGAATCATAAATAATGACAATAGTGATAACAGTAATTAAAGTAATCATAAATAACAGGGAGAAACAATTGAGTCAGAAAAAATAATCTGGATCACTTCTTAATTTCAAAGTAAGTGTTAAAAATCAAAGAAATATATTTAATAGGAATAAACAGACAAATTTGGTAAGTAACTATTCTAAAAAAGATTCAAAGGTGAATACAATTTGCCACGAGTACCTATTGCAACACTGGCAGAAAAGAATACTGAAAGGCGTAAACAGGAGAGTAGTAAGAGAAAAAGGGGTGTTATTACCTCTGCTTAGCACAGTAAGACCAATATATTTAGTGTACATATTTTTAAAAGATGAAAAATTGTATAAGGTACAAAAAAGAGACATATTCAAGAGCTGAACAAAATGGTTTGTAGTGGAAGATTTAGAGCATAGTCTGTTTGGTTGATCCAAAAGATTAAGTGATTTGATTACAGCCATAAATACTTATACAGGGGCAAAATGCCCATTGCTAAAGGGCTTCAGTCTGGCTGAAAAAGGCCTATCAAGGACCTGGGAGCTGAAACCAGAAAAATTCCAATTAGGATTTAGGCACATCTTTTTAACAGCAGGGGCAATTAATCACTGAAGCAAAGTACTAAAGGATGAAGTAAATTTCTCTGTCTGTGGAAACTTTAAATAAAGAACAGTTGCCTTTCTGGAATATATGCTTCAGCCAAAGATAAGCTATTGTCTACAGAAATAAAAGTTATTGAGGTCAGAAGAGGTATAACTGAGCAAAGTTCAGAGTTTTGTAATTGAAAAAAGGCCAGGATTGATGATTTAATGATGCTGACTGACCTTAATCTGAAGATTTTGTGTTGGATATCTTTAGCCATTTCTGTGCCTGTTGTAATTTCTTTACACATAAAAATACTGGACTAGCAAACTCAACGTGGCATCTGAAAATATCACTATTTATTTTTCCTATTTTGTATTTTCAGAACAGGTGTATCACTGCTATGCAAATTTGTTGTTTTGAATGGAGTATTGAAGAGGCAACAGAGCAGTGTTTTGGAATTGTTTACATGCATATATGTATTTAAATATATATATCCTAAATCTGTATTCATTTTAGAAGATTCAAATATGGTCCAAGTATTTAAAAAAAAAAAAAAAAAAGACATAGAGGTTAAGGCATCATGAAGATACGTGTGGTTAACTTAAGCAAAAGTGGATAGCTTGACTTTGAAGTCAGCCAGTGAAGTCAGTGGAACTAATCACAGTTAAGTGTATGTATAAATCTCTGAAGGATCAAAGTTTTAGTTTTATCTCTGTAATGATTCTACATTACTTTGAATACACAGGGGAAATAGGCATATAGAATATAACAATGTAATATTTAGACCACCACTAATAAAAGAGAGCTATCTTTAAAGAGGTGGAGGTTAGGTAGAATATAGGCCCAGGCATCAGACACCTCCCTGGGGACAGGGACAGTTGAGGTCAGGCTGGGATGTAGGGGACAGGCAGGGCAGGGTTGAGGGGAAGCTGGAGACTGGCCCTACTGCAGTGTGGCTGAAGCAGAGATTGATGGCTCAGGGGGGCCTGAAATGGGATCCTGGGCCATGGGCAGGATGGGGAGAGACTCAGGGCGGGTGGGTAGGGACAGCAAGTGCTGGTGGTACCTGCAGGGTCCTAACATGCATCACTTTCATATGTGTGTCCTCTGGTCCCATGGACTGCCATTGAAAACCAGGGCAAAAAAAGCTGTAAGTACTCCTTCCTTCTCCATGTCCTTTGTTACTGGATCACCTAACCTGCTGGGCAGCAGGTTTTTCTTAACCTTTTATTGATTGGCAGCATACTTAGATAAAGCCTAGTTCCTGTCCTTTGCAATCCTTGCTAATTTCAGCTCCATCTGAGTTCTGGTTTTCCTAACTCCACAGCCACACATTTGGACAATGCCCCTTTATTCCTACTATTCCTGCTTCCACCTTTGGTGTGCTTCATTTTGGTATTCAAGCTCAGTCAGGCAATCACTTTCCAGACCTTGCTGGTCTTCTGCCATACTTGCCTGACTTTCTGCAAGGAACAGATTGCTCTTCTGCTCTGAGGAGGTTGTTCAATCAATCAGCTCTTCTGGACCCTTTTGCCTTTCAGGGCAGTTTCACATGGAATCTTGTCAAGCAGATCCCTTAACAAGACAAAATCTGCTCCCTTGAATCATATTGTTCTAATTCTGCTACTCTGCTATTGGTTACTCTTCTTGGGATCTCAAACTCTACCATCTCCAGTTCTCCAGCATCTACCACAGCCAAGTCTGTCATTAACCTACACAGCTCTGTCCAGCTTTGGGAGCAGTAAGTCTGGTAGTATACACCATCTCATTCATTTGTTCGTCATGTAAGTCAAGAAATTGCCTTTTACATTATTCAGAAATTGCCTGGGTTGCTTGCACCCAGACATGTTGCCTTTGCAGGATGTATTGAAGTGGTTACTTTTCCCCATGAATACCAGGGCCAACAGCCGTGAGGTTTCCTTTGCTGTCTAAACAAGGCTTTATAAGCAAACAATAAGCCACTGTTAAATATGAAATCCTGAAATTTAATTCACGTCAACAAAAAATGTTCAATTAAATTTTTACTAAACACTTGCTTTTTCTAGAAGTGATACATCAGACCAAATAGTAAAAGTTGCTGAAAATTGTAGACTAATGAGACAATATATACATTGGGATAGGTTTTTAAAAATTTGTTACAGTCTAATTGACAATTATTATTTATCTAAAAGAATCTAAGCTTTTGTTCTAAATGCAAAAGATAACACGCACCCTTGAAAACAGTCAATTAAAAAACGCTTTTTAAGGAAAATACAAATTAGGAAGATAATACTGACAGGAAAATAATGAGGAACTGTGTGAAGACTTGCCATAACGTGAAAATGTATTTGACACTCCTGCTCTGAGATATATATTTTTTTGAGAAAAATAAACAAACCATGACACCTTTTACACGCATCATCCAATAATAAACAAATCCTTGAAACAACTTTACTTACTTCTGTGTTCTGAAAATTATGATATTGATTTTTTTTGTTTCCTATTGTGAATGTTGTACAGTGATGATAGTGCTTACAGGGCTTACCTCATTTATGTTCATTTCTTCTGGACTTGCTTTGTGACATCTATTCATTTTATTCATTTACTAAACTAGTATTTATGGCAATGTGAGATCTACATTTTTAAAGAGAAACTTGGATTTGGAAGTCTTTCACATATATGGACCAATCTTACAGTAAAAATACCTTATGAAATCCACAGAGATTTCACTTGTGATTCACACGGCAGGGATAATCTTTCCAGCACCATATAAAGGTACAAGGGAAGGCAGAGGTAATATGACAGACAAAATTACCCTTGAAGGGGAGGGAAAGAACAGAGGTAACACCTTCCTTCACAGTAATCTCAGGGCTGGTTTAAAAATGGAGAACTTATCCCATACCCTTCAAATGTCATTTGATAGATGTCATTGAAGTGGTTTAAGAAATAAAATATTTCATCATTCTATTGGCAAAGAAATACAACAAACTTCTTCGATATTCAAATTGTTATACGACATTTCTAAAAACAGAAGTATGGCACAAAGTATGTCAACTGCATTTTGAGGTCATTCCTATTAATTAAATATATTTTTGAAAACTGAAAAATGCATACTGAAATCTTCAGGGATTTTTAAACCACTCCGTCCAGTTTCTAATTTAAAGACATGAGTGCTTAATACACAACAATAACCCTTTAAGTAAAATTGTAGCTTAAATGCTGAACATTATGACAATTCTCTCTATTGGAAAATGGATTCCAAATAGCTAATCTGCTTAAATAGATGCTTTGCAGAAACATCTTTGTAAAAACATCTTTGAAAAATTAATGACTATTTTGAATAATGTGTTTGACCTCTAGTTCTAAAAGGAATACGGCAACAGAATGCACACTTATCGTCAGTCCTCACATCTGGTTTCAAACTATCACTCCATTCATTTGGCAGAAAATTAGTTTATGTATTAAAAGATGATACACATTCACACAGACACAGGTATTTTCTCAGCTGGAATGAAGGTTGTTTTGTAATTATTTTTGCCATAGCTTACAAAGCACATTGCATATCTTTATTTATAGAAGAATTCTGCATATATCTTTTAAAATTAAGATTAATTCAAATTTTTTGTTCAATAATCTATTGGTTTGCATAACAAATTATGACAGTTACCTTGATGCTGGCAAATGCTTCTACAGCTGTTAATAAATTCAGTTGAATATTGGAGTTATTAGGGGTAAAATGTTCAAACACAAAAATAACTCAGTTTAAAACCTATGGAGTCTGGATGAAAAGGTAATTGGTATTATTTGTACTACAGGATTGCTACAGTTTTAATACTGCTTCACCATTACAGTAGCATAAGTATAGTACAACTTCATTTCTACATCAAATACTCTAAAGTATACAAGAGAAGACTGTTAATACAGTTGTCAGAAGGCGGCATGGGAAGAATACAAGACTTAAATGAAATATACTCACAAGATATTTGAAGAATATAGATTTTATGTGCCTGGTTCACCTATGACTATTTTTCAGGTTTTGCCTATTATAGGAATGATTAATAGATTGATTCTTACACTTTCCTTGTTAACTCAGAAGATAAGCATATGATTGCTTTGATGCAATTCAAACCAATAAAAACTCATAATAAGATATATTTAAAAGATAATAAATATTTTTTTTTTCTAAATACGGCATGAAAAAAATATTTTATCTAGAAGTAGCTTACTGAAACAATTACATTTCTGAATCAACTTTTCAAAGCCTTGTTTCAATATTTTTTCTTTTTTTTTCTTTTTTCCTTTTTTCTTTTTTCTTTTTTCTTTTTTTTTTTTTTCCATCTTGAGAGCATAGCTATTCCAGTCCTTAACAGATCTATTTCTAAGTGAGTATTTTTTCTTGAAGAACTTACTTTAGGACAATATAGGTTATTACCAATGAAATCCCTTTGCAAATATCAATAGTTAAATCCTTGGAGATGTCTGCAAAAAAGAGTAGGTCAGAAGACAGTGGATTAATTGTGAATTCTTAAGAAAAGCAATCTCAAGTATGTTGATAATGGACTGTATGTTTATCCAGATTTTCTGAATATTAATTAATCCTTAATTGGAGTTTTTGGTTTTACAATTATAGTATTCAGAGAAAACTGAGAACAAATTTACTGCACTTCTGAAGCAATAAAGCTCCCAGCCAATATAACACCTTGACTGAAGAAAAGTAGAAAGTAGCTGGTAATTGCAGACTCTCTGCAGTTACTCTCAGAAACAGTAGCTCTAAATGACTAAAAAACATCTGAGAAATACTCATATGTTTATCATCAGGAGCTGTCTAGAATATCTGGTGATAGTAAGTTCCGTTCTTCTGAAAGTGACTGCAAAAGTATTAAGCTTTTCATATAGAAAGTCAGTTTACAAGGACAAAAATAAAGTGAACATCCATGGTCAATTAAATGTTTGGTGTCTTCCATATGTGAAAGGTTAGTTTGTAATGCTGTGGACAGAGGTATAAAAAGTATTTATATCTAAGCCCACCCAGAACATTCTATGGTATGTACATAGGTATTAGTAAATTTAGTTTCAGAAATCTGATAATTGTGTATCAAAATGATATCAAAATAAAAATTA
This sequence comes from Antrostomus carolinensis, assembly GCF_000700745.2. NCBI lineage: Eukaryota > Metazoa > Chordata > Aves > Caprimulgiformes > Caprimulgidae > Antrostomus > Antrostomus carolinensis. Next base: position 7,835 of record NW_010303444.1, read on the forward strand.
ATGTTCCCATTAGAATGTCATTAAATCTCATATAACTTAAAAAACATGTAACCCCTATTTTTTCAGTAAATTTTCTTCTGAAAAGCAGAAAAACAAAGATTCCCAGATAGTTTTATATTCGTTCTGTTTGTCCAACGAATCATATATTGTTTCAGACAGTCTGAAAAGTCTTCTTTTGCAGTTGTTAAACAAACACTGATCATATTTTTTTTCATGTTTTGTCTGACTGATGATTAACTGAAAAGAAATTATTCATTTTGACATGCTTCGGGTTCATAGTTCTAAAGATTGTAAGTGACAAGTGTCACCCTGTTACTCGAGCATGTCTGTACATATATTATTTGAATAACTATTATTTCTATGTGAGCTATCCTATTTAATTTAAAATATTATAAAGGCTTTTGCAGTTGCTGATAAATTTCTGTGGAAGGTTAGATAATGTAATTGGGTTGTGCTACCCCAAAGACTGGTAACCCTCTTAGCTGTAGAAAGAGGTAAGGGCAATAAAGGTCAATGAGGCCAAATTTTCTGTTTCCCCTGGAATCCAATTTCTTGCACAGATCAGTACACAGCAGAGCAGGATTGCCGAAGGGTAGCCTTTCTGTAGCCCAGGAAATATGATATTTTGTCATTACTTGTAAAAAGCCTCAGGCTTTGAATTGACCTGGTAATGCTGTCTCTCAGAACTCACTTGCACTTACCTTGTCCTGAGCTGATGTGAGCTTGCTTTCCCTGTGATAGCAATTGTCTAGCAATTGCCTAGATTTGTTTCACATTTGTAGCAGGTCTACATGGGGGGAACTGCTGGTGACATCAGAGGTTCCAGATTGTGAAAATAAACCACAGCGTTCAAAAGCTGATCAACGCAGGAGTGTACCTGTGTGAGCCAGGTGAAATTAACTTCAGAGAAAAACCACAGAACAGAAAAAAACAAAGACCAAGGCAGAAGAACCCCCTCCCACCATCAACAACATATTTCTTTGGCAAAAACCTCAGGATGCTGATGGGTTGTACAACCCCGCCCTTCTTACTGATGCTCTTGACCTTAGTAACTAGTGGGACAGTGCAGGGGTGACCATAACAGTAGGAAAAAGGGATTTAGTAGGAAGGTAATATATGTTTTCATTGAGTCAGTTTTTTCTCTCTAAGTTTTTACATTTACTGAGTGAGTTTTACTGTAATTGTAATTGTAAATGTTTATAACTATATCTTGTATTTTTAGGTTATTATTTAGGTTACTGAAACATTAATTAGACAGAAATTCTTAACCCCATATGTAACATTTATTATCTTTTGTTCTGAGCAAGATTTTAATGTGTTTCTCACCTCTATCCTCTAAATGTCTTTCAGACATCTCCTTCCTAGGACTGTGCTGTGATTCTTCTGGCTCTCAGACATGGGTTGCACGGGTTGTTGTACTCTGCTGAAGCCTGGCCATCTTAATCTTGTTGACTTACACTGTTATGTAACAGCTGCTATTAAAAAAAAACTGTATTAAGTCGGGGAATAGCCAAATAGGCATAAGGAAGTTATTACTACTTTGCGCAGGAGGTCAGCTTTGATTTTGTTAAACAGAGAGTCCATTTGGAAAGGAAGTGGAACTCAAATTAAAAGATAATTAAAAACTTTCAGTTGAATGATTAAATAAAAAGCGATGCAGTTTTGTTCTTTCTTCAGGAAATGCATTCTAGTTATAAACAAGATAAACTTTTCTACAAAATGGGTTTAGTAAAATATATCTTGCTTTTTATCTGGTATGATTACAGACCAGTAGCGAATCTTTCTGTAAGGAAGAGATTAAAATGTCTTTTTTTTTTTTTTTATTAAATGATTAAAAAAAGATAAAATAATCTTAACGTCACAGAATGAGAAGGCTTCTACTCGGTCATGTTCTTAGCTGCTGGAAATCAAGTTAGTTACGGAGTCAATGAGCTATGTCACCAGCCTGCAATCTGTCTCTCAAATAATTTTGTAAAGCTGAATACTTGTAAAATAACAGATTTTTTTTTCAGATGATATCTGAGGAATTGTGAAATTTAATAAACTACAGAATTATGTGATTTAAGCATAAGTTAAACAGACAGCCCAGTTCATCAAATAATTACTAGTTACTTTCTATGATTGTGTAAACCAAAGCTAATTTTTAAACAAATCTTTTATTTAATTATTGTTCTGCAAATAAAAGCTTTAAAGGCATTAGTTTATATTTTAGTTACATTATCATAATATTTAAAAGAACAAATTTGTTTCCAGTCTCAGTTATTTTAATTCTCTGGTATTAAGAGTAAGATTAGCTTCTTTATACTGTTAAGTAATGTACCAGTTTCTGTGCCATAAAAGTACATATCCTTATTGATTTAACATTACTCCTTCTGGAAAAAGTAGAATTTTTAATTCAAAGGACAATAAAAACTCAAGATAAATTTCTTCAGGTAACTTCAACATTCAGAATTATACAAAGATGATGGAGTTTTCAAACTTCACCAGCCACATTGTAGTCTTCAATTCAACTGTTAAAATGCCAAGATCTTTAGGTTCTTTAAGGTTCTATTTACTTGCTTATTGTTTTTACAGTCTCAAGTTGATTTATGAAAACTCTTCACACAGTCAGGATAGGGGCATTCTACATTTTTAATGAAATGTAATATAAAAATCTGTATGTAATACTTATCATATAGAATTGAGCTGGCATTCATCTCACTGAACTGTAACCAAATCCATGATATAAACTCTTTTCATAGAATGGTTTATGTTGGAAGTGACCTTTGAAGGTCATCTAGTCCAAATCCCCCTGCAGTAAGCAGGGACATCTACAACTAGATCAGGTTGCTCAGAGCCCCATCCAATCTCACCTTTAATGTTTCTTCCACCACCTCTCTGGGCAACCTGTTCCAGTGTTTCACCACCCCTATTGTAAAAAAATTTGTACCTTATATCTAGTCTAAATTGACTCTCTTTTAGTTTAAAACCATTTCTCATTGTCTGATGGCTACAGGCTGCCCTTGTTTTTAGCTGAGTCAGAGCTAGGTTTCCTTTTAGTAGTTATAATTATGCTGTGTTTTGGTTTCAGTATGTCATTTATTATGAGAGGAATGTTGATAACATGCTAATGTTTTCAATTGTTGCTGGAAGTTGAAGGACTTTGTGTTTTGCTAGTCTACATGTGCAAGGTCTAGGAAGGGTAAGAAATAGTAAAATTATTAGGCTAGATTGGCATTTGGATATGCCAATAGGATATTCCATATCATATAACATTGTGCCAAATATATTAATGAGGGTCTCTCTCTTGTGGGGGTTTGCTCGCACTCACTTGGGGTCTTGCTCTTCCAGTTCCGGGATTGTCGCTCCTTCGGGATTATTACCTGAGAAGGGACCAGACCTGGTCAGCAGCTGGTGAGCAATTGCACTGTGTATTATTTCCATATTTTATTTTTACATTATTATTATTATTATTATTATTAT
>NW_010303445.1:0-3159 GCF_000700745.2 Antrostomus carolinensis
TGCCAGCAGCAAAGCCCTTCCCCGTGCGTGGCACACGGGGTTCCAAACCTTCCCCCCCTCCCCAGCTCAGGCTGTTTCCACAGGAGAAACCTGTCCCTTGGTCCCCCTCCCATCGATGCTCGATGTCACATCCTCCCTCCCCAGGTCCCCACTGTCCCCTGGCCAGGAGCTGCTGGGGGGGTGGAGGTCCCTGGGGTGTAAAAAGCACCGTGTCCCCACTCTTGACCTCTTGTGTCCCCTTTGGGGTGGGAGGTGACCCTGGAGCCTGGCTCAGCTTCGTGACCTTCCCCTTCCCACGCTGCTTCACCCGAGACCAACATTTTTAAGGAAAAAAGTGAAATTACTTGAAGGGAACCACCTGGATTTCAGAACTCTGTGCAGGGTGAGGTGTGCAGCTGCCTCACAAACAGGAAAACCTTCCTCTCTTCCTCTTCTTCCTCTTTTTTTTTACCCCCCCAGAACTTCTCAGGACTTTATTTTAGGAGTTTTCTTTGAGTAGGGGGGGAAAAAAAACCCGGGAGGTTGGGAGAGCAACAGGCTGGAGCTTTGCTGAGCTAAACTGCTGGAATAGGAGAAATCTGACAAAACCTGGCAGTGTGGTGGCAGTGTGACAGGAGTGTCCCCTCCCTGGGTGGCTCTCCTGTGTGTGGGGACAACCATGAGCCGTTTGTGGGGACTGGATCTGATCTTTGCAGGGAAAGGGGGTGTTTTCCCCACTTTTTGCAGGTACCCCCAGCACCTTGGGGCAGCAATGGGAGAGGAACCATCTGGCTGTGCCTGGGAGCAGCAATATTGTCCCTTGTCCCCGTCACTACGTGCCTACAGCTCCTGGAAACTCCTCCTCGTGTTGTGGCTCCATCTCATCCCTCCTGGGGATCCATTTCCTGGCAAATCCCTTCCAGTTCTGGAGGTTCCAACCCAAACTCCCCTTCCTTGGCATCAGTGGGACACCACAACCCGCTGTCCCCAAGCAGCTGCATCCATCACCCTTCCCAGAGTACAAGTGTCATCGTGCCAGCTCTCACCACATCCCTGGAGAGAACAGAAGGGGACAGAGAAGGTCCCTCAAGCCTCATTCCTCAACGAGGCTCCCGGGGAGGGGGGGGACATCAAGCCCCTGGCTGGTTGCCGTGTCTTTTGAAGCTACGGATGGGCGAGGACTTTCTCCGGAGCCGTAAAGCCTGAAATAACTGGTGTTGTTTTCCTCAGGATCCCAAACAAAAGCGGCGTGTGAGCAGGGAACGGTCACTGCTGGCCTTGGCCGGCTGCCCGCCACTGCCGGATTCCTGGGGACAGGCAGGATCCCAGCGTGTCCCCTCCGCAGGAAGATGGAAAGAGGCAACTCCTTAGGAAGCTGGTTGCAGACAGCAGCTGCAAGGGGATGAGGGTGGGGAGATCATCCTGTGGGAGCAGACCTAGGAGCAAGGATGCTTCAGGAAGGGGGTTTTGGGGACCAGCTGTGAGGTTTTGGGTGTGTTTTGGAGCTGGTCTGACCAGGAGAAAAACCCCAGGAGGGAGAAATCACTCTGAGCACTCATCCTGGAGAGAGATTTTCTCCATCTCCTTCAATGTCCTTGTGAGCACAGCTTGGAGCAGGACCATGGCACATCCCAGCCTCAAGGACAAACCTCCCATATGAGGTGACAGCAAAGGCTTTTTGAGGGACTGGAGCAGCTTTTGCTGTCACCCAAAGGAGTGACCCCAACCTCCAGGTCCCACGGGAGGTGACTCCACGCTCCGGCTGCAGCCTGGCTCCTATTTGCAAACATTTGCTCTTCCAATTGCCGGCGCGTTTCCTGTTCCACGGGGCGGTCACGAGGCTCAGTGAAGTTTGCAGAGTGAGTAAGTCACCGTGTCCCAGCCTCAGCGGCAGCCTGGCCAGGTTGAAAGTGTCCCCAGGGACCTGCTGCCTTCGTGGAGCCGCTTATTTTCCATCCGCTCCTCAAATCTCTCTCGAGTTGCTTGTGAACTGCTGGGGGTGGCTGGAGTCACCTGAGTTGTCTGGAGGAGAAGCCCTGAGGATATGGAAAGGGTTGGAAAAAAATGAGGGAGCAGCTTGAGCCAGGAAGGGTGTGAGCAGGTTTGGGACAAGCAAACAGGCAGAGCACCCATCCCAGCACCCATGGGTGTCCACCTCCATCACCCTCCTACCTGGGCCAGGAGGTGTCAGGGCTGTTTGGTTTCCCCTCAGCTCCTGGTAGGTGCTTTTGTCCTTGGATTCATTTGCAAAGAAGGTTTCTGTGGCTAATTACTCCTGCCTTTGGCTTCCTTAATTGAGGCTTTCATCCGGACCTTCCCTCTTGTTGGAGTTACTCAAACCTTCCCAACCAGAGCCAGAAGATCTGAGGAGGATCTGGCCGTGTTTTGAGTGTCCACCACCAGCCTGGAGATCTGCAGACCCCTTAGAGCCAGAAATAAATGGGATGGGACCACAAAACCTTCCCCTCAAGGTGACCCCCACGCAGGTGAAGACATCTCAAGGAATAATGGCCCTCACCCTGGCTCAGGGTTAATGCTCAGCGTTGGCCAGGGCAATGGGTGAACTGGTCTGACTGGTGCTCTCAGCTTCCCCCAGCCCATGATTTATGCAGCACACGCAGCTGAGATGAAAGGTTGTTTATTCAGGGCCGTGGCCATACCGGAGCCCAGGAGCCTCCATCCCTCTGGGCAGCACCTGGATGGGAGCTTGGCCACCTTTGCAGCAGGGTTAGGGATGAGGTGGGTCATGGCTCATCTCTTTCTTGCTCAGCTTTTCCCTGGAGCATCTCCTCCCCGAGTGGAAAAAACAGGGAGAAAAATAAGGATGAGGATTAAAAAGCATCATCTGATGGGGGAATCTTCAGAGGGGTGAGTGGTTGATGGAGAAGCTCATGAGGACTCAAGTGTGGCCAGGCAGGGGTTGGCATCACTCCTGGTGGAGCTGAATCTGGTGCTGCAGCAATCGGCTGCTGATCCACCCTGGAGAGCTGGTGAGGACCCACTGTGAGGCCACAGCTCAGACCACAGCACGTGCTGCTGATGGAGACGGTCCCCAGACTGTCATGGTTCAGAGTCATTTTGTTCATTTGTTGATTGTTCAGCCTGGAGAAGAGGAGACTGAGAGGAGATCTCCTGGGGGTCTAGAACTTCCTCCCAAGGGGAAGAGGAGGGGCAGGAATG
>NW_010303445.1:3335-5446 GCF_000700745.2 Antrostomus carolinensis
GGTTGGCCATGAGGAAAAGGTTCTTGAGGCAGAGGGTGGTGGAGCACTGGAACAGGCTCCCCAGGGAGGTGCTCATGGCACCAAGCCTGACAAGATTCCAGCAGCATTTGGCCAAGGCCCTCAGGGACATGGTGTGAATGTTGGGATTGACCTGTGCAGGGACAGGAGTTGGGCTCCATCATCCTTGTGGGTCCCTTCCAGCTCACAACATTCCATGATTCTCTGATTTTTGGTTGGAAAAGACCTTTAAGATCATCGAGTCCAACCATTCCTGATGCCGTGATGACAGATCGCTCCAGGAGGGACTCCCTGAGTCAGAAAGCTGGGTGCTATTTTCGGGTGGGTAAATGGTGTGGACATTAAAGAGGAACCAGTTTAGAAAATAGCGTTGAATCAACTCATCACGTGCAGCTTGAAGTCAAATAAAGCCACAAGCTCAGGGGGTGACGGGGCTTTTCCATCCCCACAGGGTGTTTTTCTCCAGGAGGTGGAGGGAGCGGTGACTTGCTGGTGAAGTGGCTGTGCTGGGGGTCACCAACGTGGCCTCTGTTCCTCTCTTCCTGCTCACACCCATCCCAATATTTGCATTTTTTTCCCAGCTTTCCAGGCCTGAGTTCACATTTTTGGTCACCACCGTGGGCTCCTGCTTGAGCTCAGATCTTCTGACCACCAGCAAAGGCAATTTGGACTTGTTTTCTTCTCATTTTAGACATGTCTGTGTTGAATTTTATCTGCTGACGTTTTTGGTGACTTTCTGCCTTGCTGCTCCATCATTTCCAGGATTTCTCCTCAAATCCTTTGGAAAAACAACTCCATATTCACCAGCTCCTTGGTGCTGAGGGAAGCGCGAGGTTACGTGTCACCCGTAGCGATTCGGCTGCCGAGCTCTTCCCAGCACCTGGAATCACATCCCAGAGCTTCCTCACAGCTGATTGTCCAGGATTCATTGAAGTTTTCCTGGATGTGCTGTGATTTCAGACCCGTTCTCTGCAGGGAAGGGTTGGAGAACCTGCTCATCATGGATCTCCGCTGCCTTCATCCTCTTGCTCCCCATCATCTGCTGTGGATCTGATCCTTGGTGTCCTCTGCCAGCTCATCCTCCAGCTCTCCAAGACTTTCTTGGACTGTTTCCATAACCCACTGGAGTTTGGGATCTTTTCCATCCTCTTCATTTGGACCTGTCTTCAAAGCTGGAGGAAAACCCTTGGGCTTTGGACACCTCTCCCTCCCCTGGGGCTGTGCTAGCTTCTCCTGGTTCTCTCTGAAGTCCTTCTCCTCCAGTGGCAAGCTCCAAGCTCCACCACTCAAACACCATGTCTTTCATCCCTTTTTTTTGGCCAAGACTTAACTTTTCACTTCCTTTCTCTCCCATCTCCCTCATTTCCATGCTCTTCCCTCTCTGAAGTTCAACCAGTGGCGGGGGGTTGCTGGGGGTGATGTCCCCACTGCATCTCTGTTTTCAGCAAGGATTGGGTCTTGGATTTAGGAGATGAGCATGTGGTGATGCTTCCCTCCTTGCCTGGAGAAGAGCTGAGGTTGAACTGTGCCTTGGGGGAGGCAGGACCCCCTCCATGGGGTGTGTGGGGTGAAGCAGGGGACATGGTAGACCTCCCATGGCCACCAGCTCCCTTCTTTTTGCTTTTACCAGACCCCACTTTTGGACACCGAAACCACCCTGGACTATGGACACAGCCTTACCCAGGTGGGTGGGGTGGGAAATCCTCCTAGGAGATGAGTTTGGGGAGGTGGGAGATGGAGAAAGATGCCTTGAGGCTGTGAGGGGTGGGGGGCTGGAGCACGCCCATGCTATGGGGTCGTTGGCTTGGCTCTGGGCTGGTCCCTCCCTTGGGCTTGGCCATTCCCAGGGGTGGGTGATGGAGGTCGTGGGGTGCAGGTGTTCCACACCTTGGTCGTGGGGTGCAGGTGTTCCACACCTTGGAGGGGGTGTTGGGGCCACAGTTGACCATAGAATCACAGAATCATTGAATGCTGTGAGCTGGGAGGGACCCACAAGGATGATGGATCCAACTCCTGTCCCTGCACAGGACAAGCCCAACATTCACACCATGTCCCTCAGGGCCTTGGCCAAATGCTGCTGGAATCTTGTCAGG
>NW_010303445.1:5558-5816 GCF_000700745.2 Antrostomus carolinensis
AAGGGATCAGCGCCTGCCCCTCCTCTGCCCCTTGGGAGGTGTCAACACAGTTGGGCTCCACCAACCATGTGGACCTTCTTCTCCTCCCAGTCATCTAATCCCTTTCCACCCCCAAGGCATCCTCAGAGAAGATCTGGCGAGCTGGGAAGCTCCTCTTCATCCACCTCACCACCACCCGCCCTGGCCTCATCCGGGACCACAAGCATCACCTACGGCATCACAGGTGGGACAGCCGGCACCTCTGCCGTGCCAGGGTCA
>NW_010303446.1:0-6386 GCF_000700745.2 Antrostomus carolinensis
GATCTCACTGAGAAAAGAAATAAAATGGTTTAAAAACAGTGAGGAGATGAGAAAATTATAGAAATGGGATGTAATAAGGAGCTGAAGAATTTGGTCATAATTTGGTTTGTGTCCTTGGTCTCACGGGGCCAGCAGAGAAGGTCTTTGGGCTCTGAGGCTGTTACTGCCACAAGAAGTATTTATCACTTTTGCTTTCCTCCATCCTCCTGCGTTTCAGGTTTACCTCCACCGCAGAAAGATGACTTTCATCCAAGGCCAGTGTGACGATGACTGCTACTCTCCCTGCAATTATGGGAGCCTCTATGGCTACCGGGGCTTCGACTGTGGGAGCCCCTGTGGCTACCGTGGCTTTGGGGGCCTCTATGGCTACCGTGGCCTCTTTGGCTTTGGTGACCGATATGGCTATGGTGGTCTGTATGGTTACAGGGGCATTGGGGACTGCTACGGCTATGGGGGTCTGTATGGAGGCTCTAGGGGCTTCTACGGCTCTGGGGACTGCTATGGCTACCCAGGCTTTTACTCCGGCCGCTTTGGCTACCCCTTTGGTTCACGATTTGGCCAAAGATTCGGCTACGGAAACTGCTACTCCAACTAAACCCAAGAATGTCCCTGAAATGAAGATGAACCCACTTTTGGCAAGCACGGATTGATGGTGAATCTCAGCAGCAGCGGAGAGTGCAGAGCTCTGGTGACAACAACCAACCTCCACTGAGACTTTGAGCGCTCTGAGCTGCTGGTGAAGCCTTTGCAATGATTTATCTTTATTCTACTCTGTGTCTCCTTGCTCCCTTGCCACCCAAACTCTCCTCTTGAGCAAAAGCTTGCTCCTCCATGATACGACAGTTCTTTGTAAACTGGCTTTTTTGTTTGATGATGTACAAACCACGAACTCTGAATGAATGGTATGGGCAGGGTGCAATGTGTCTTTGGGAACGTGGTCTTTCAGTTCTGTATGCCTTTAAAAGTCTATCTGCCTTTCACTCATATTAAAAAATTATACTGCATCAATACTGTATTTCTGGTTTTATTTTTTTTTTACTTGCCTTTCTTAAAATATCTTAAAATCAAGAGCATCACACCGATGGGGTGACAAAGTTATTAACTTTGTGTACTCGAGGATTTGCTTGTAGAGGCTTGTCTTCCTCAAGCTGAGAAACATGGACTTTTGCAGCTGCAAGAAACTTCAGCTGTGTCTCTGGTTATACATGTTTCTACAACTCTGGGTTTTCACTTGGTGTATTCCAGATAAATAATTAATCTAAAAAATTTCAATGTTGCTGTTGGGCAAATGTGATGTGATTAGGACATGAGCCATCGCTGGCTGTGATCTGATGTTGAAGAGATCATAGGTAACTACAAATGTGTGGACTCATCAGGTTTTTAATTTTGAAATAAGTTTGTGGTTTATCTATTATCATAGAATCATTAAACAGCCTAGGTTGGAAGGGATCTGGAAAAATCAGGGTTGAAAGATGAGGGGTTTCTGCTGGAGATGTAGGAGGAATTTGTCTTCTGCTGTGTAAATAATTTGGTAGGAGAAGTGGACGTTTATTGGCCCCTGAGGCATGGAAGTGGGCAGCATACTCGGAGCCTACATTTTGGAAGGAAGTAAAGTTACAACTGTTTCTTACTGATTTATTTTTTTTATCCCCCCTCCCACTGAATGTTATGGGCAGAGGCTGTAGAACCAAGAGGTTCTACAACTAAGAGGTTGTGGCTTCATGAGGAGGAAGATGATGGCACTTTGTAACTGCTTCCCTGGCCAGGGGCAGCCGGGCAGCTCCCAAAGCACCAAATTATTGTAACCACACCTGTAGAAATGGATTTTATTCTACCCAGTGCCTGTGTGAAAGATCAAGGCAGTGTTTTGACTTTTCAAGGCCAACATCATGACAGAAAAAGCCACCACTTCTTCCTTAACATTTTTCCCATAGTTTTTAATCTAAGTTTTTATTTTTTTCTTACGTTCCACTGGCTGGTAATGAAATTTGTCTGTTAAATTGAAATGTGATAGGAAATTGTGACTCCGGAACAAGAACATTTGAATTTAGTTTCCAGGAATAGGACAATATTCTGCTCACTTGAGCACTTTATATACTCTCTCTAGAGTCCTGGAAATAATCATTTTCCATTTTAAAACAGTGTTATAAAGATTATTTCAACTCTATATCGCTGAAATACATTAACTTTAAATCTGGTAATAGATTAGGTGATGGAAAGGGAGAAATTGTGGCATTCCTTGAATTTCTGAGGGATAGAAGGGAAGAAAAGAGTATATCTACTAGGACCAGCTGCTTTGAAGGTGGAAAGGTATGAAGTGTTTTGCCAGCACTGAGGACAAAGTCCCTTCAGGATGCCACCACTCAGTATAGTCATGTAAAGTAAGGACAGAGGAAAGAAGATGACTGGAACTCCAATTTTTTTTCTAATGCAGAAAAATTTTAATGCAATAAGAAAAGGAGTTGGTACAGATAGAGAAAGATTATAGTTTTGGGATACTGGAAAGAGCAACAGAAGATGAGTCATTGCACTATGCTCTGCAGAACATTCCTTTTTGTTGAAGCTGTGTTGTTTTTCCTTTAGGTCCTTGTAAATCCAGATCAAAGGAGAGACAGTTGTAATACTTCTCCATTACCCAGCACTGCAGCACCTTACTGGAAGTAGTTATTGAAAATGCAGATGACACAAAAGGTAATTTTGCAGAAGTCCTTTAACAGCACTGTTAGAAACTTCAAATGAACTGCAGATCGTTGTTCCCGTTGCTGGAGGGGTGTAAAAGAGCTTAAATACAGGAGAATAACAAGAGAGGACTCGTAGTTGAGAAAGACAGGAAGAAACAGACAGAAAGAACAATGAAAATGCAAATGCCAAGAAATTTTAGAGAGCAGCCAAGCTCCATGTTCTCAGTAACTTCAGTTGCTGTCACAGGGGCTCGATGTAAACATCTCCTCTGAGATTAGTTGTTCATCTTTGCTTGCCGGTTCGGGGTTGATTCTTGTTGCAGGGATATTCACATTGGGTTTAGCAGCAAGGGTAGCAGCACCTGTAGGTGTAATTGCAGCAGGAAGAAGGGTAGTAGTAGCGGGTTGTGCGTGAGGTCCTGTAGCTACGGCAGTTGTACAGAGTGCGGAAGTTGCAGGGGTTGTAGTAGCTGCAGGTCCGGGAGCGACGCACGGTCCTGTAACAGGGTGAGTAGCAGATGGTCCTGTAGCAAGGGGAGCAGCACAGGGTCCTGTAGCAGGGGTACTCGTAACAGCAAGACATCTTGGTGTGGTGGAGGGAGGGAGGGAGGCAAACCTGAAACAAAGCAGCAGGTAAAGGTTAGGCTCAGCTTGCAGTGAGCAGCAGCAAAGGTGGCCTGAGTATGGTGGTTTTGGAAAGAAATATTAAACAAATCCCTCAATATTTGGGTTTCCATTTTATCCAGCCCCTTTTCTGCGCTCCCTCTTTGTTAGATTCAACCATGAGACAGTTTCTATTCTTTAGGTTCTCCTTTTTAAAGTGGATATAACCCTGTATTTTTGGACTTTGGAAAGAGGAAGTTCAGTTTACACATACACATCCAAACCTATGTGTTTGTGAGCATTTGGTGTCCAAGCTTGGGATATGCACGTGTCAGTGTCCTAATGTCCAACCTGAATCCCACACAGCATTTTCAGGAGTTCTCAGAAGCGTTCATACAGAATATGACAAGTTCATTAAAGTCAGCCTCCTTGTCTGCTATTAATCTCGACGTGTAAACCGTTCCTTTTCCTGTGTAATATTGTTTTTCAAGCCTTGTTAGTGCCAGTTCTAGGATGGATATTGAAAATACTCTTCTGCACAGTGAAAAGAGGTATAAATCCTCTACTGTTGCAGATCAGAGCTGCTCCAGTGACTTCAGAGAGACTAAAGCAATTCATGTAACCTGTTCATATTCATTATTGCGACATCTTGCCATCAAAAAGCCATTTCCACTTTGCATAATAGACAGTTCTGCCCACAAACCAAAATTTCAGTGTTAAGTGTCACTGGGTAAAAAAAGAAAAAAATTTCTGTTCTATTTAAAAAGCTGAAGTAGTAGAGATGTTGCTTTTCCTCATGTGAAGACAAAACTTCTTAGTAGGCTTCACATCTTACCAATCTGAATTTATTCATCAATGTCCCCACTTTTTTTTTGTACTATACAGGTTCAAATCATACAGGATAAAATAATTCTGCCACTGCTACAAATCAAAGGATGCTAGTAAAGGATTTATTCCCAAGTTAAAGGAATCTCTAGGAGAACAGGATCTGAACTTACCAAGTTCACTGAGAAGAGTAAACCAAGAGGAGCGATGTGAGGAGTGTGGGGTTTGTGATCCCTTTTATATGGTTTCTTAGACCTGTGGAAGTCAACGCAGCTCTTCCCGTGCTTCCATTGCCTGTTAGTCACATGACAAATTTTGGAAATACCTCACCAGCCCAATTGTTATAATTGTATTTTTCCTCTACATTTAGGACAATTTTCAAATTCCTCTGGTAGCACATTGTGATTATACCCTAGGAGATTCTTTCATCTGAAAACTTTCTAGGACGAATGACTTTCTAGGAATTCACTCAAAAGATAACTGGGAATGAAACAAGAGGATACGCAGAACAGTTCCAGCTACGCTGCCTGCCTTGCTGAGGAACCCATAACCTGTTTCTTTATGTTATAACCCTACAAAGGAGGTGGATGTTCCATATTTTGAAGTGACGTAAAATACCTGAGGAGGAAAGAAGCCTTATAGGATGTGCTTAGGGCTTTTCCCAACCGTTTTGATTCATTTCCGTCATAATTAATGACAGGCGTTCCATTGATTCCTTTAGGTTCTTCTACTGTCTATAATTTGGCAAACACACTATGAGAAGTTCAGACCAAAGCAGAGGATCAATTAAATGAGCACGTGAGCAATGTGTCCAAGGCTTACGGTCTGGGGGTTTTTTTTGGTTTTGTTTTTGTTTTTCTTTCTCTTTTCTGGATGAAATTGTTAGAAAATTTTGCTCGAATCCATGTCTTGTGATCTCACACACATATCCGATATATTTACGTAAGAGAGATATATATGAGATATAAGGAGTCACCTTTACTGGTGGTATTTAAATGATGGGTAGATGAGGTGCTGAGGGACATGGGTTAGAGGTGGAATTGGTAGTGTTGGGTTTATGGTTGGACTCAATGATCTTGAAGGTCTTTTCCAACCACTATGATTCTGAGATACATATATGCTTGTCCCATACAATATGGAGGATCTGGTAGTGCAGACCAAATCTGGGTTTCTTGTTGGTCTACCACAGGGACTGCAGTAGAGAAAAGGGGGAGAGTGGTCTTTTAGGAAGGCTATGGAAGCCTGTAGGATGGTGACCACATGTTCCTGATTGGTGGGAAGCATTTGCTGGGGAAGGTAGCTGGACACTCTACTAGCAGTGAGGTGTCCTATGAATTATTTTGCTTTGCAATGGGCTTTAGTAGAATAAAAAGGCTGGGAAAAGGGATTTTTCTAAAGCTAGGAAAGGAGAAATCAGTTCTCTGATTTTTCATGGTGTCACACAGTGAGATACGGCTGCATCTCTGCTGGTTAAGACGATGACTGTAGCGCCTTCATTTTAATAAAGAGAAGCATTGCTTAGCCCAGGGGTTCCCTTCCCCGTTCTGCTTGTTTATTCTACAACATGGAGGCACCTTTCAGTAACAAACAATTAATATTTAAATAATACAAACATTGCTGAACTAAGTCTTTAATGACTGTTTTGGATGAGCATTGATACCATAAATTCTGATGAGGCTCAGCATTTCTAGCATGTCTGTTATTATCTTCATTTAATATGCAAATGAGGAATGGCTCACTGCAATGAAGGTCATACAAGGAGGTATTTGTTGATTAAAAAAAATAAAAATAAAAAAGGTGACTCTTGACTTTATATGTTGTGTTCTGTTTCCTTTGCCAGTGTTAGATGAGGTTGAAAACCAGCGTCAATAAGATTTGCTGTAAAAGAATATTTAGAATTTTAACTTCTAAATATTCTGCTAACATCAGGGTTACAGAATTTCATTTACATTTGCTTTAGTGATATTATTATTAAAGGATTTTTTTAATGGTGTGAGCAGGTGCAATGGTGAGGTACAGACTTTGTGATTAATTTTTCTTCCCTCCTTTATGTGTGTGTATGTAATAGTTACCCAAATTAATGCTGAACTTTTCTAAATTCCCTGGTTTTTGTTAGTGAATGAGACCGAAAGGAAATACAAAAGGTATTTTAGAAGAAGATGAGAAAATATAGGTTGTTTTTTTTTCTCAAATACACAATTCAGTTTTACCAGCACAAGTAGGAGGCAAAGAAATATAACACAAAATATTTTTGCCTCCTCTGCTACTCTAGCAGCA
>NW_010303446.1:6415-11228 GCF_000700745.2 Antrostomus carolinensis
CAGTAAGTTTTATTTTTAAATTTATATTAGATATGTGTAAGTGTACTGAACATATGCTGACATAATTCAGGTTACATACAAGTTTAATACGTTAAAAATAACCCAAATATATGAATTTTGATTCTCAGTCATCTCTATTCTGAGTATCAGTCATTCTTTTGTTCATTCTGGTATCTCAAGTGGATAATTAAAACTGAGGATGACCCAAAAAGTTTTCAGATGAAAGAAGCCCATAAGCTTTACAATGTCACGTGGAGATGAGAACAGACTAATGATCCTTGACGCTGAAGAAACCAATTATATTAATTGAAGTTGTGACGTACGCAAAAAAATTAATTTTTGTTGCTGTTTGCACAGGTCAGAAGTTCATAATTTCTGAGTGACCAAGCAACCTGTTGGATGGTGGCTCAGGTCAGGTCCCTCACCAAAGCACTGACATGGCATTAATTGCCCTGGAAATTTAAATAAAGACATGAGATTTATTTAAAATCACCTAACTGCTCAAAATTAATATAATATTTTGATGTCCCAAATATTAAAAACCAGAAATTGAGCTTAAGAAGTGTGAATTCACTAACGCCTGCACTTCTCTACCTACAAAAATACAGGGAAGTGCCCCGAAGAGACTTCAAGATGTGCTGCAACATTCAGTCAGTGACTGGAAATATAATTTATAAAAAAATCTAGTTAGTTACAGAAAGATGAAGTCAAATTCACAGGGGAAAATATATTAAGACATTTAATTAAGAGCTCTGACTCACGAGAACGTTGCAGGTTTAAGCCTGTTAATCCCTATAAGATTTCAGTTGCTTTTTGTCGTCTTTGTTTGTCAATTGATTTTTTTCCTACGTTATTCCTTCATTTGATGTGTTTTTCCAGCTCTACTCTGGTAGGGTTTATAGCAGAACTACCATAAATATTTGAAAAGTGTGTATTAAAAAGAACTTCTGAAAAAAGTTAATGAAAAATATAGATTTTTTTTTTCCCCTCAGGATTAATGTTTCAATTTTCTCTTTAATTTTTATTCTATCAAGTGCATAGTTATTTCGTGTCCTATGATATATAAATAATGCATGTAATTCTAAATACATACAAATAGGGTATATTTGTGTGTGTTTGCATTTGTGCATAAACCCCCCATCATTTCTGAGATGTGATCCACTTTTCCCTATTTCTTCTGACAACGTGTTATGACTGACAATATTTATTGAAAAAAATTTTAGTAATTTCATTTTTTTTTAAATAATGAAGAGTTTTTCACCTACGTTCAAATATTTTTATTACTTTTTGCCTTATATACAAAATTTAAATCTGAACATTTTGAACAAGTGGAAAAACAACTTCACTAATTGGAAGACAAATAATTTCCAATTTATTTGTGTTAGTTGGAAATAGGAAAGTCTATGATGTGCTGCATCAACTGATAACTTCTCTTAAAATTTTAAAACAAATTTATACATAAACCAGAGATACTTTTAAATAAAAAAAATAATACCTTCCGATGCTGAACTTGCACTTCATGACCAGTTGAGGGAAACATTGATTTGCATTTTTAAACTGTTATATCAGATGAGAACATTTTCAGTAGAAGGAAATTAATAGAACGATTCATCACAGTGAACATGAAAAGCCTTTTGTTAGTCGGTAATTTGTCAGAAATAATTTTCCAGAAGTATCCAATGTGCTACCATAGAAATTTTCAAAGCAGAGTTTGATGGATGTTTTTGGCAGCTCACCCAGGATCTCATGGGCTTTGTTTTCTTCAGATTTCTCTCTGAAAAAATCAGTCTTCTCTGCCAACCTGTTGAATAAGCGTCTTAGGTTCTGCTTCGTTGTTATGCTCCTCTTCTAGGTGGAGGCAAATTCACGTGAACCTCACTTCTGCCAGGATTTGGTCAAACCTGGTACTTATGGGATGAGGTAAGAAACCCTGCAGCCATCCTTGCCCTGATGGTCTACCCACCAGGGAAATGTCAACGCCAAAGTCTGTAATTCTACCTGATCTGCTACGTGCAGATCAGCTTTTGCTGGAGAGCTGGAGCTCCTGCAGACTGGGAGGAGAAATATTTCCTGTTGGAAATCACTTCCAAAACTCAATCTTCTTGTGGCTCCAGATGGCTCCAGCCTGGGAACCGTCTCAGTACATTCATCTCTTTGTCATCAAGCTGACAGTCACTTTTACTTTAAGCAACTCTTCTCCCTCCCTGTCATGTGCTCTCCCGTTAATTATGGGGAAGAGGCTTCCCCTGGAAGCCTCGCCTTGTCTGGAACCTGCATGCTTCTTGTCTTTGTAAAACAGTTTTTCCTGGTGGTGAGGGCTGGCAGATGCTTGTAGGATCACAGAATTTCCTGGATTGAAAAAGCCCTTGAAGATCATCAAGTCCAATCATCAACCCACCACTGACAAGTCCCCAACTAACCCATGTCCCTCAGCACTGTGTCTACACGACTCTTCAATCCCTCCAGAGATGGGGACTCCACCGCTGCCCTGGGCAACCCCTTCCAATGCCTCAGAACCCTTTCAGCAAAGAAATTCTTCCTCACATCCCATCTCAACTTCCCTGGGCACAACTTGAGGCCATTTCCTCTTGTCCTGTCCCTTGGTCCTTGGTTGAACAGACCCACCCCCACCTCTCTCCACCCTCCTTTCAGGAGTTGTAGAGAGCGATGAGTGCCCAGGACTAAGCTCACAGATTGCACATGGGATGTCAAATGTGCAAAATAATCTCTGGTGGAGAAATATCAATATTTGCACCTTGGTAGGCATTGGGAAGAGGTGAATGTGAGCTCTTGTGTGTTCTCCTATCAGGTATCAACTTCAGAGCTGCAGAAAGCTTAGGGTGCCTGGCATTTTATTGTCTCTCAGTACATTTCAGATCCTCAAATGTAGCATAACATGGGCTGGAGGTAATTTAATTTTCTTAAATCTCCACACTTAGCTAGTATTTTGGAAATAAGCAGGGGTTTGGTGGAAGAGGGGCAGAGTTAAGACACAGCAGATGTGACTTTTCAGGACTGTCTTGGAGGAGACAGAAATTGAAGTGTTCAATATGTTCTCAGTCACCTCAGATTTTCCAGAGAGCTTAAAATTGAGGATCTGAAAAGCTAATGCCTCCTTTTGGATTGTCTGTCAGGCAAATAATTTGTAAAGTCAAATAGATATTAAAAACCCGATTAAAATAAAACAGAAAGCAGCGCTGCGATGCGAGATCTTTTAATAAGAAGCACAGTACACAGCAGTTAGAGTTTGTAGTAGTACACAATAAAAGTAACCAGAGATTCACACATTCTTTAAACAAAGAGCTACTACATTTCACAGCAGATGTTTTTTATGACTTCTGGTGGTGTTGGGTGAAGAGCAGAGCCCTCAGCACAACGTCTGCTCTGCTTTGCATCTCCTGTTGCAAAACTACACATCCAAATACACAGTCGAGCTACTAACAAAGGCTACGAAGGAAGAGTTGAGCCTAAAAGCAGATTATTTGAAATAACTGCAGATATTGAAGAGAGGTGCTAAGCACTGAGGACCATTCCTGACCGTAGTCGCCGTCATGGGAGTTTAGCAAAGATAAAATTCATATAGGAGCCGTAAATCGCTATTTTGCCTTTCATCCCTTATCTGGTCGTTCCATGGTTGGATTCGGTAATGAATTCTCAGTCCTTATTTCCCATTCAATCCTTCTGGATCTAGCAGCGGTAGCAGGGGGAGCAGCTCCCATAGCTGAATTTACGGGTGTAGCAAGAAGTGTAGGGGTAGCAGAAGCGGGAGCTGAAGGAGGGGTAGCAGTCCCGATAACTGCACAGGCTCCTGTAGCTCCGGTAGTTGCAGGGACTCCCGCAGTCGTAGGTCCGGCAGTTGTACACGGTCTTGTAGTCGCAGGGAGAGCAGCAGATATCGTCACATCGGTTCTGGTAGCAGAAAGTCATCTTGGTGTGATGGAGGGAGGTGAGTCTGAAATATAGTAGAAGAAAAGAAGATAAGGTCTACCTCAGAGACCAAGCATGAGCTTGCTACTTCTAGTAAACCCTGTGTAAGGAGGGAGAGGAGAGATGGGTGAACACTGGGACCAACCAAACTTCTCCATTCAAGGCTACACCACAGCTCCTTCTTTGCCCAGCTCACTCCTTTCTGTTTTCCCCACCTTCTTTTCTCCATAAATATATTTTATACTGCTTTTCCTGTTGCCATTGCTTAGAATTGGCAGTCTGGATTCAGATCATATTTTAGAGAAGGTGTTGTTAGGATGAGGTTGGTCTACATCAGCATCTGATGTTATCTTTAAAAACCATAAATGAACAGACTAATGTCAGAATGAGTTCTGCCAGGTGAGACAAGACATCACAGAAGGAATCATCCCCTTGTGCAAGCTGGCAGTGCTCTGCTGAAAAAAAACTTCCAGCTTGTTTGTTTGTACCTGTGCTTGTCCCTTAATTGCCAGTTAGATATATATGAATTTTTTCTTTGAAATAATTTAAAAAATTGCTTCAAAATAAAGTCTTCAGTATATTGTAAAATAAGGCAGTTTCTCCCAGTGCGTGGCTAGATGAGACAATTTTCTAAGGTTATGTGGGCATCTTAATATCCCATTCTAATTAAAAAAAAAAAAAAGAATTTGGAAAATCACAGCTATTGCTTTAGGTCTTTAGTCTTTAGACTTTAAGTCTAACCTCCATCTGCAGAACAATATACCAAAACTAGAGCACCTACACAGCAATAAAGACATTGTAGTAGACTTACCACGTCCAGTAAGGATGTAAGTCCAGGGATGCGAGTGAAGAACTTTGAATTTCTCTCCCTTTTATATATTTCTCT
>NW_010303447.1:0-4384 GCF_000700745.2 Antrostomus carolinensis
CAATGTGAGTGATCAGCAAGCTTCGTTTATTATCCTTTGACTACAACTTATATACAGTTCTACAAGAGTGCACAAATAACATCAAGACCACAAGGGAATGTTTAAAAGGTCATGTTCCCAGGCACAGGAGCCGACAAAGAGAAACAGCCCACAAGACTGACCTCTGCGGTTATCTGTGTTTATTCTACTGGTGTTCTGTGTTTCTTCATAGTGGGATCAGCTAGCAGCTGCTCCATCTCTATGTGACCTTGTTCAGCTACCCATTCCAGGGCTCTGTCACCCTCACTGGAAAGAAGTTTCTTCTCAAGTTGAAGCAGAACCTCCTGTGTTCCAGCTCACACCCATTGCCCCTTGTCCTACCAACCACCAGTGTACTGTTCCCCCAGTGCCTGTCTGAGAGTCTCGTTCTCTCGTGTGTGAGGGTCTTTCTGGCTTCATCAGTAAAGGATTTCTGATGCAGTTTTCTTTTGTTGAAGTGGGGCAGTGGGTGGTCAACCTAAGACTTGATGGAAGAGGCTTGTGGAGGAGATTCGGGTTGGCACTAGAAGTCCAGACTTAAGCATTAAATCATTATCCCATTTGTTGCCAGCTTGTTTGTCTGTCTTGTCCTCACAAACCCATGTATTCAGCTCACAGCTGAGTCATTAATTGCTTTCTCCATTGGTGAAGTTGAGTGCGTGAGTTCCAGTTGCTCACAAAACCCATATATTCAATTTCCAATTCAGTTCATGCTTGGTACTGCAGTTTGACATTTCCTGAACGTTCTCTTCTCATCCTCACACACTGTCACAGATCTCTTGAGTGAATCTCCTGTAGTCCTTTGATGAATTGTTAGTCTGCTATCTCACGGCTTATTATTTTGAAGAGCGCAGGCTACGTGATGCTTGAGGTATAACCACTTACACTTATTGGTTATTTCCTTTTTTGACCTTAAGGGTGTCTGGAGCTGGCCCTTATTATTCTGCTTTAAAAAAAAATCTTCTAGGTGAGCAGGCACAGGAAAAAGCTGTTGATGGTTGAACTCTATCACCTCTTGAAATAGGAATTGGTATGCAGCTTGTGATGGAGATGTGTTACAGTGAGTACTAATTTGATTCTATACAGGAAGGCTGGGGAGGGACTTTTTATTCAGGGAGTGCTAGAACAAGAGGTAGTGGCTTGAAACTGGAAGAGGGGAGGTTTAGATTAGATATTAGGAAGAAATTATTTCCTGTGAGGATGGTGAGACACTGGAACAGGTTGCCCAAGGAAGCTGTGGCTGCTCCTCCCTGGAAGTGTTGAAGGCCAGGCTGGATGAGGCTTTGAGCAACCTGGTCTAGTGGAAGGTGTCCCTGCTGCTGGCAGGGGGGTTGGAACTGGATGAGCTTTAAGGTCCCTCTCAACCCAAACCAGTCTGGGATTCTGTGATTTGTGGGCGTTTGAAGATTCCTCTTATTTTGAGATGGCAGAAGAATTTTACATCCATAACGGAGCACAGATCTCGCCGTAGCTCTATCGCTAACGGGTGCTGCTTATGGGTTGTTGCCAACCTGTTTTGATGTGTGACAGCACTAGGAACCTGTAAATAAAACAACAACTGAAGTATGTAGATGGACTGTTTGGAATAAAAATAACCATTCTCACTGAAAGCAACTCAAATGTGACAAATGAAGGGTTTTGTTATCATCACTCGGCCTTTCCTCGTTCACCCTGACACCCGGGTAGTGCTTGGCAGTTATAGATGATACTATCCAACCTTGGCATCTGCAATTCTTTGCCAAAACGGAGCAGACGGCTGGAGTGGGAAGAGGAGAGTGTTGTGTGAAAACACAGCTTAGCCAGATGGTTCAAAACACAGCTGGTGGACCAAGCTCCCTGGCCTTGATGGCCTCTGTTCAGTGGGTCAGCCTGTTGCTTGGTCAGTCCCACAGTGGTTCACCTGCTGCCAATGCTTTGGCGTGCGTGTTTCATACTGAGAGGTTTGACATGCAGGCTGTATTCTTTTTTAATATTGTTTTTATTTTTAGCAGAAGCACCATTCTCTCGCTCTCTCTCTCTTTTTTTTGAGGGGGGATAGCTGTTATATTTTCTCCTTTATCCTACAGCTCTAAATTATTTGGGAATTCCTTACTGGGGCGTGACAAAGCGCTCAGAGCGATGTGCCAGATGGTGCTTTGCTCTGAGGAAAAGGGGCTGGTTTTGGAATGATTTTTCTTCTGACTTCTCACATCAAAAAAAAGGAAATGTGGAGTAAAATCAGTGTTGTGAAGCAAAATTTTGGGGTTTTTTTTAGATTTTCTTGGTATTCACCTGACCATTAGAGCTGTGTCCATGTTACACATGGGAGATTGAAATGTTATGTGGAAAGATTTGTGTTAGGGCTTTGGTGAGCAGCTGGTGAATTGGAGCTTCGTGCCTCAGCCACCTGAGCACTTACCTGGGTCTAACTCCCAAATGGGTACCTGGCAGCAGTCGCTCTTTGTGAATCTGCCTTCACCTTGAGGTGGATATAAATGGAAAATACGATCTGAGCACTGAGGAGAGAGCAGGGAAGTCCTGCAGAGTGTGGTGAACCAGAGGCTACGTCCCTGCTTCCTCACTCCCTTTCTTTGTGTGCTTCAGTGTAAAAACCATTTCTCTGAATCTTGGTCTTTGGGTCTCCAAAGAAGGAGGATGTAGAATGTAAAACTTGCAAAAAGTAGGGGCAGAATTTTCCACTTTTGAACTGGAATGAAGGTTTTACTGCTGTGAAAAGTTTCAGGTTAGGGGAACCGTGCCAGTGAATTCTGGTCAAGGTTCATTATGTCTATTTTTATTAGTAGTATTTTTCCCCCTTTATCCTGGTAGAGCTGAGAGCATCTCTTACCAAAAAGCTCTTCTGCAGTATTCAGGTTTTTAAAAAGTATTTGCCTAACTATTTTCTTTTTTTTGTTGTTGTTCTTTTACTGAGATCAGCTAAATGATACCACATGGCTGTGCAAATTCTGATGCTATGTGGGAGCCCTCTATCATCATAGATAATTTCAGATTGAAGTAGAGAGGGATTCAAATCCACCATCTGTGTGTCTCCTTCCTTTCTGCCCTTTAAATATAAGCTTTCTTTTAATTTCTAAAAATGTATCATGTAGTGGAAAGCTCACTGAAATAGCTTTACTAATAATTTATGAGAGTTTTTAATTGTAATTCTGTCTGAATTTCCCTTCTTTACAGACAGGTCAGATTTAAATGTTAAGTGTTTAATGTGGTGCCTGGACCCTGGCACAACTTGGTATTTTTTTTGTTGGCCAAGATCTTCTGACCCTGGGACATCAAACTCGTTTATCAGTTCTGTCTCTTTGACACATCAGTTTGTAGACTTTTATTAGGTCAACTATAAATTCTCTTTTGATGAAACCCAGGCAAGTTTGCAGTGCTAAAATTTTTTCCACAGTGCATTTTGTACCGGGGAATATATTTTTGTGTGAGTATTTTTTTTCCAGGTGAGGTAGATTTGCAATTACTGTAACCATCAGCGATCAATCCTTGACCTCTGGGCCTCTGATTTCTCCGAGCAACGTTTTTGACCGTGTTTTATTTGACTAAGAGCCAGGATATCTGTATTCCCACTCCTTCACATCTTACAAAATTGATGTTACGTGGAAAAAAAATGACAAAAGGGAGCACCATGCTCATCTTTGGAAAGAAAGGAAGATTTATGTCTCTTGTGTGATACTTACGTCTCTTTACTGGGGCAGGATTTGAGCTTGGCAGCCCTGCTGAAGGGCTGTCTCAATCTTTTCTTGAGTGCCTTATGTTCTTAGAAGATAAAATGAACCAGAGTCTGGTATTTGCCAGCATTATTTTTTTTTCTTCTCCTCACTTCTCTTTCATGGACTTGTAGTTTTGTGCTGAAAAACAGATGACTCTGGAGTACCAATTTAGATGCTCCATGAGGTTTCCCCATGAATCGTGATCCTCTGTGCCTGGGGGCAGAACTGCTGCCATGTCCTGTTTTCTCACCTAAAGGACATAAAAGCTGAGATTGAGAATCCCAGTGAGTTCAGGGAAAGAAAAATCCCCCAGGGGCTATGAAAAGTCACCCTCTGGCTGGGGGAATTCATGAACTGCATATTGCTGGAGGCTTGGAGAATGTCATTACGTTTCCCTTGCTCTAATACTCTTCCCCAGCAATCTGCTGCTCCTGGTTGTAGTCAGAGAGACACTGTTGGGCTTAGATAAATATTTAATGTTACCTCATCTCACCTCTCCTGTGTTTGTAGCTTTGAGCTGTTCATCCCGTGTCCAATCCTGCTAAAAGAGAACGGTCTCTGAATCATAGAATCATTTTGGATGGGAAAGACCTCTAAGATCCAGTCCAACCATGAACCCAATACAGCCAACTCCACCACTAACCCATGTCCCTCAG
>NW_010303448.1:0-1477 GCF_000700745.2 Antrostomus carolinensis
GGCAACCGTGGAGCCCCAGGCACAAACCATCACATGAGACCAAAACCACAGCAGAGGGTTCAGAGTGCTGCTCCCATTTCTGCACCCACCTTCCTCTGCTATCCCAGGTCCAACCCATTGGAAGATGACCCTCCCACCAACAATGCCTGTGTTGGGTACAAGGGCTTAACGTTTGCTGGTGATGGAGTACAAAGTTCCCGAGCTGCCTTAGGAAATCCAGGCCCTGGTATCTGGCTGCTGAGAAAACACTTCTGCTCCACATGCCATTTCACACATCATTGCATAGGTCTTGTGATTCTCCTGCTAGAGCTCTGCTTCGCCATTGGAGAAACGCTTGTGCCTTGGTAGAAAAATTCAACTGGATTTTCTTCATGGATTACCGACTCCAAATTTCAAGCTACAAACTCGAAAAAACTAAGCCACTTACTGCCCAGCAGAGCTAATGCAGCAGCTTGAGAGCGCCCTGCGTTAATGCAGGCACAGAACTAACTTTTTTCTCAATATTGAAAGTAAAGTAAAACTTTTTAATAGGATTGCTGTTTGAACTTTATGGTTCTTTGCAAGATCAAGGCAAATGACATCATCTCCATAACCAAGACCCCTGGTTCTGAAATTTTAAAGGTCACAGTCAATATATATATTTTTTTTTAAGAAAGAAAAAAAGAAATCAAACCAACGCAACCTAAACGTTGTTGCAAGTTATGGAGAAAGCTATTATAAATGAAAGGGACTAGAGAACCACAATCATTTTCTCCTTCTGCCCTAGCTCTTCTACACCTTGCTTCGGCACAGATCTTCTACAGAATTAATTTCTCTCTCTTCAGCAATGGCAAAAAGAAAAGTATTTTTATAATATTTTGAGAATTTGATTATAAACCCTCAAAGCCACAAAAACTGGCAAAGGACCTAGAAGGTATAACACTTGAAACTGTCAATTCATTTATTTAACTGAGTGGATTTCAGATAGTTTCCTTTTACCAGTCAAACAGTGACTTGGGGTTAGCCCCGCTGGGGATTGAGTCGTTACAAGGCCGCATGTCGCTGGCAAAAAAAACCCTCAAAGCGCCTCTGCCCCAGCGCAGGGCATCCGGCTGCCTCCAGGCAAGGCACCGTCCCATGCTGGACCTGCAAGGGAAGCAACCTCCTGCGCTGTCCAGGAGTGCCTGGCTGAGCTGCTCGGGAGTAACTCCAGAGCCCAAAAGGGATGAGGTTTCGTTCGGTGCCCCACACATGAGCACATAAAGGCCCCTGCGTCACACCGGTATCCACGACCCCTCATGCTGTCCGGGAGGCAGACACATCTGCCATCTCTCACCTGCATGAGGGGGTTACGGACCATCATGGGGCACAGTGACTCTCTCCACACTTTTTTTCCAAGGTGTGCCACCAAGCAAAGTGAATTAATGATTTACTAGGGAAAAAAAAAAAAAAAAAAAAAAAAGGAAGCCCAGGGATTACTGGGGTTTAGTTCCTGGGC
>NW_010303448.1:1540-1856 GCF_000700745.2 Antrostomus carolinensis
GCAGGAATTAGACAGCCTGGTTCTTCCCCCTCCACCAAATGAAATCTCACCCCTGCAGAAGGAGGAGGAGGAGGAGCCCTGTTGCCAAAGGGGAGGACACCTTGGCAAAACTAGCAGCCATCTGGCAGGCAAAGCCTCCTGAGATGTCAGAGACATGGGTGTATATCCCCTTGCCAGGCTGGAGAAGGTCTCGTAGGCAAACCTCCCATTACCTTGGGAGAGGCCTTAACCAAGGAGCTACCAGGAAAAGCAGGGGCTTCTCCTTGGCTGCATTTGTGTGTAAGGATGGCACGTGAGTGACAGTGGCCAGGCCAGA
>NW_010303448.1:1974-5572 GCF_000700745.2 Antrostomus carolinensis
CTGCCTTGGGCGAGGAACATCGAGAAGCCAGGGACCTCTGCCACCATTCTGGCTAGACAAGCACTCTCAGGATACAAGTGATTATGTACCTCCTAAGGTCCACTTCAGACACACAAGACCTCCTGCATATCTGGCCTTAACTCTAAAACAAAGAACGACCATAATAGAAGAACAGAATCAGATGAAAATATGACCATCACATTCCTGGTTCAAATGTAAACACTGTCTTTTAAAATTATGCTTTCTGGGATGAATTTTCAACACAATGCTGCTTCTCTCACCTGGGCTTCTTTACATCAAAAATGTAGTTGTCTATGATGGTGCCTGCCTGTGTCTCCTTCTATAGTTCTCACGCTCTTGCCTTTTCTTGAACAGCTGAGGGGGAAGCCGTATGCTGGACCAGAAGCACCTAGAGCCAAGCATGACTCCCGCAGACATTAGGCTGTGTGCCCAAAGAGGGAACCCATCACTGCAAGATGCACACAGTTATTTTCCCCGCACCGGCTGCACCACTTTAGTGATCCCTACGTCAAAGTCGAAAGTCGCCAAGTGCAACAGCCCACTGCCAAGTCAGTCCTTCTGCAGCTCAAACACCAGGCTCTAAAAAACGAAATTAAGCCATTAAGTTGTCAATCAGAAAGCATATATTACACCAAGTACCACAAAATTGCAGAGATGAGCTGGTTCTCCTCTTATTTCTTTTGTAACACAATTAAGATGTTATCAGGCCAAAGTACAATATTGCGGTATCCTGGTCTACGTGAAAATCTTTGAAAGTTGCATTTATTTGCCACCAGAACCACAAGCTAATAACACAGCCTCCATGCAGGCAGTCCCCATCTGCTGCTTTTTCTAAGTTTTGAACAAATCCATGACACTGTGCACTGTACAGTGACACTGTCAGTGACACTGACACTGTAAGGGTATCAACAATCCCCGGACACCATTAACAGCCATGTCTAGTGCCTAAAATTTATACTCCACCAGCTACATCCCCTTCCAACCTGCCCTTCGATATGCTTCTTTCCTTCTTCATTTTCCTTGCAATATAAAGCACTTATGTCCTGAAAATACATTGTCAACTTACAGAACTGATTCAAAAGAAACAGATAAATAAGAAAGACATTTCAACCAAACTTCAGACCTGAGTGTAAGACATAGGCCCATGCAATAGACTAAAAGCACACACTGTCCAACTTACTCACTGTATAACGTGCTCTTGACTAACTCATAGAAACACAGAATCGTAGTGGTTGGAAAAGACCTTTAAGATCATTGAGTCCAACCATAAACCTAACACTGCCAATTCCACCTCTAAACCACATCCCTAAGCACCTCATCTACCCACCTTTTAAATACCACCAGGGAAGGTGACTCCGTCACCTTCATAGGCAGCCTGTTCCAGTGCTTGACCACCCTTTCGGGTAGCTCTCTTCTCCAATGTTCTCTACTACTAGACAGCCTCTAATAAACTCACCACTCTGCAACATATTGCGGAGCCATAAGGTAAAGGAGGAGAAGGCTACAACAGTCAGCAACTCCCATTGGTTCCAGGAACGTGCATGACAGGGAGATCTTGCATGCAGCCATGTGGAGGTCCTACAAAGCATCACCACCTACAAGGTGATCATCTGCTTCCGAAGAGCCATTTATAACACTTTAATAAGGTTTGTACATGGGGTATGGTGCAAGTGCCAAGCTGAAGACCAAGTGCATATCATAGAATCATAGAATGTTGTGAGTTGGAAGGGACTCACAAGGATCATCAAGTCCAACTCCTGTCCCTGCATAGGACAATCCCAAGATTCAGACCATGTGTCTGAGGGACTTGTGCAAATGCTTCTTGAATATTGTCCAGCTTGGTGTCACAACCACCTCCCTGGGGAGCCTGTTCCAGTGCTCCACCACCCTCTGGGTGAAGAACCTTTTCCCAATGTCCAACCTAAACCTACCCTGGCACATCTTCCTGCCATTTCCCCTGGTCCTATCATTGGTGGCCAGATAGAAGAGATCAGTGCCTACCTTTCCTCTTCCCCTTGTGAGGAAGTTCCAGACTGTGATGAGATCTCCTCTCAGTCTCCTCCAGGCTGAACAAACCAAGTGACTTCAGCTTCTCCTCATACAGCTTCCCCTCTAAGCCCCTCACCAATTTAGTGGCCTCCTCTGGACACTCTCCAGTAGCTTTATACCCTTTTTATCCTGTGGTGCCCAAAACTGCACCCAGTACTGGAGGTGAGGCCGCACCAGTGCGGAGCAGAGCAGGATGATCACCTCCCTCGCCCGGCTCGCCATGCAGTGCTGGATGCATTAACGTATGCTTTTGCACTGACAGATCCTGAAAGCTAGAAAAAGAAGAAAAGTCCGCCACCCCATGCCATCCTTGATTCTTCTGTCTGAAGGGAGGATCCTAAAAGCCGTGTTGGCAACTTCACGTTAGCTTTTCGCTCACTGTAACCAGTCAGAAGGTTTTGCCTGTGTTTAATAATCCCATGGCTCAAAGGCACCAGCCGTTTACCAGACAGACTGGCAAAAGCCACCCTGGGGTAATATTTTGCACATCTTCTTCCATGTGTACATTGCAAATAACACGTGGCAGGACATGGCATCACATGCATTCAAACTCTGGAGCTTTTGTTGATAGGAAACCTCAATAAACAACAACTAAACGGCTATCTATAAGAAGCATCTTTTCCTTTTAAAGGCAGCCAGTGTTCATAACCTGAGTTTCTTGTGTTTCTAACCATCGAGAAACAGCTCCAGCACTCGCCTCATCTGGCCAATCACTCCTGGTAACACCTGTCTTTTCACATTCTCAGTTTTATTCATTATTTATGTTTCCCTTTACACAATACACTCGCAGGACAATACATCTCCAGCATGCTTACGGATTTGATCCAAAGCTCACTGGAGTCAACAGAATGACTTCACTGGCTCTGCAGTAAACTGAGGGCCCCAGTTCTGCAAAGGAGCTTCCAGCCTGAGGAGGGACTTACGCACAAGTTAGGCATCCCAGCCCAGAAGTGCAATCACAAAAATCCCTAACCCTTTAGCTGCTCATCTTTTAACCAGCCAAGGTCTCAAAAAGTTTGAGCAGATTGCAGATTTTATTTTTCCCCAGTTATCTGTTTCATGAAAAAAACCCAAAAACAACAAAAAACCAAACCACTGATAATCCCACTGTAGTGATCCATGACATAGGGGATCAGGGGATAGGTCTCCCATGCTCAAGTGTGGTCCCAACCACTAAGCACTGGAGTTATTTTTTGTGCATGTGTGTGTGTATGTCTGCATACATATGCATACTTGTGTATACATATGTATGTACGTATACACACACACACACACACACACACACATTTTTTGCTCCCCCTTCTGGCCCCATGAAATCTTGAATTTTTTTTCTTCTTGGTGGAAGCAGGGGAGAGCAGGAGAACAATCCCGCCTCCAGTGTGACTTGCAGCCAGGGATCTGCAGGACTCCTCTGGGAGGTGTGCAATGTGGAGTCCTGCTGAGCTAAGGGCCCCAAAGCCTTACTCCCTCTGTTACAGCAGCACTTAAATGTCCTCCCCGGACACGTACACCCTTTAGTCAGGCAGGT
>NW_010303448.1:5635-6507 GCF_000700745.2 Antrostomus carolinensis
GTGGTCAATGCAAGTGGCAAGTTACTGAGCCTAACGCTGACTTTGCAAGAGACCCAGTGCTGAGCATTTAATGTGGTAATGCCTCACAAAAACACCGGGCTTGCCAACCGTGTTAACTGGGAAACATACCCTGTACTTTACATTCCTTTACACACGCCTCTTAAAGGTGTGCTGTGTAACTGACTCAGCTTTCTGACTGCATTTCACAGCGGACCGACCAGACTTCAAATTGCTGGTCTCCCACCTAGCAGACCTCCATTGCTAGGTGACCTATACCAGCTCTCAGCCCATACATAAAGTTTCTTCTTTGGTACAACTCTTACTGTTTCTTCCCCTAACGCATTAATATCACAAGCTTTACACATACAATAGGTTTGGTTTGCAGGAGAATAGCTGGGACCACATTTTTTACAGTATATCAATCAATATAAGAAAAAAAGGAAAGAGATGCCCTTCTAATTTCAATGCAGTTATTTATTTTAGAAAGAGAGAGAAAGGAAAGGCTTTTGACTAACTACCAGTGTGAAAGCTGTCCATTTTCCACACGTGGACATCTTCCCTGTCTGGGTGATGGTGAAGCCAGCCCTGGCCAGCAGTGATCCCTACCCCAGAAACACAGTCACCCATCGGATCACAACGAATGCTCATCCGCCAGAACAATCCCACAGACACGGGTCCTGGTACCTTTGTTTCATCTTGAGACAAAGACAGATTTCACACTGGATATATCCTATACTGTAAAGCCCCGTTGCCACTGCAGCTGTAGACGCCGGCACCAACAGCCACCTGCTCGCCTGTAGCACCAAGATCCCATGTTCATCGCGTGCCTGCCTGGCCCGTCACCCCTCATGGGTAGGGATGCCGGCACAACC
>NW_010303448.1:6570-8573 GCF_000700745.2 Antrostomus carolinensis
GGCTGGGACCTGCCACCTCTGCTGCCCTGTCCCACCCCACTCTAGGACCCTGCCTTGGCCAGGGCTGGTGTTGCCAGCAGGCAAGGGTGGACAGGGGTGGGAGAGTGGAGACCTCTGATGAAGGTGCCTCGCTCCTCCTTTTTGCTTTTGAGTTCTAGCTGTTCCTCCCACCCTAAACCACTCTACCATAACCCCATGATGAGCTGAAACTCGAGAGCCAGCAAAAGGCCTGTTTTGGCACATACCTGTGCAGAAGCTCCCCAGGCACACCTCTTGCTCTCCTCAACATGAGTGCAACCCCCCAGGTGCTGCCCTACCCAGACCCCAAAGGTGCTGCCCAACCCAGAGCCTCACTGGCCATGGGCCAGAGCCGGGAGAGGGAACGAGCAATTGGGGGACGTACCCAGCCTCCGTTGTCCTGGATCCAGTTGTGCAGGTGCCGGTTCAGGTACTCAGTCATCCAGGCAGCGATGCTGTCCACGAGAGGAGACATCTCCCGGTTGACGCTCTCCACGCACATCACGCCACCGAACTCGAAGAAGGCCACGATCCTGCCCCAGTTAACCCCGCGAAAGACCCCCCCCCCCCCCGCCACAAAGCGGCCCCTGGCCGTGAAGGGCGTCAGATGCAGCTGGCCGGACATTTGGGCAAAGTCCCTCTGGTAGCGGCGGGAGAACTCATCCCCTGCCTGGCGCAGGGTGAGGTGGACGACCTGGGGAACAGGGCGCAGCCCCTCGGCCGGGGGTGCGTGGCTAGCAGCAGCCGAGCCGGGGGGCTCGGGGTGCGGAGACACCAGCCCAGTGTGATCAGAGGAAGTCCCAGCAGCAGCAGCAACCGCAGCAGCAGCAGGCGGAGGAGAGAGACCTGGAGGCAGGGGTGCCCTGTCCTCGCCGGCAGCCCAGTCGTATCCCCTCTGCGAGAGTTTATAGTGGATGTACTTCAGCACTATCTCCCGGTTATCGTAGCCTCTTCTCCCCGGATGAGCCATAATTCCCAAGAGGAAGCAGCAAGAGGAAGGGAGAGAGGAAGAAGAGGAGCAGGATGAACTCAAAAAAGTAAAGCAGCCAATAATAATAAAATTAATAACACCAAAAATTATAATCCAGTTACTGTATCAGGCACGGTTTCATTCATGGTGGAGTAGGGGAGTTCTCAACGTCTCGGAGGTACTTTTGTCTTCTCAGTGTTTCCTCCTCGGTTTGAGATGCACGGTATAAATAGGGATTAAAATGCCGTAAATACTTTACTTCCAGGTGCACATTTATTACTTATTATAAATTTACTTTAGGACCGTTTCCTCCTCGGTGTTGAAATACATCTTAAAAAATATTATACCGACTCAAAATCAGGTGCATTTTCCCCTAGGTGCTGAACTACCACGGACAGGACGGAGCGGACGAACACACACCGTAAAGACTGCAATTCAATACGATTCGCTCAACAGCCCTGGATGAGCGTTAATCCAACACACTTTACGCTAGAAACCTCAACAACTGCTTTTTTCTGTTAAGTTATACAAACTAAATTTCCTCTGTAAAGTACTTACTTGGACTATAAATATGTTCCTCTGTCAAGTTTCCTCTAAAAAAAAAATAGCAACAACAAAACCCAAACATCGCAAGTCTTCAGAAAAATTTAAGTTCTGTCCGCTTTGATGCTTCAAGTCACCAATGGGGAAAGGAAAGGGACAAAAAAAAAAAAAAATTAAAATCTTTACGATTTCAAATGTTTTTTCCCAGCCTCCTGTTTAACAGACATCTCCAAAGATGTGTCAAAGCTCAGAAAATCCCGCCTCGCAGCCCGGGAAGGCGAACAACCCCAAAGAGACGGAAAATCCTGGAGACCAGATGAACCACATTTGAATCCAAGCTCTCGCAGAAGTGCTCCGTTTTTTCCCTCCAGTGCAACGTACAGGCATAGGCATTTACGTAGTTTCATTCAGACACCGATCGCAGGAGCCCGGTGCTTCCACACACACGCACGCACACACCAAAATTTAAAAA
>NW_010303449.1:0-1503 GCF_000700745.2 Antrostomus carolinensis
CGTTTCCTGTGCAGGGAACAGCAGCCACCCTGTAGCCAGATATTTTTATTTTTTATTTATTTTTTCTCCCTCACCTTGTCATCCCAACTCCTCCCTCAAGAACAGTTCCTGCTCTTCAGAAGTGGAGATCATAGAATGGTTAGGATTGGAAGGGACCTTAAAGATCATCTAGAGATGGTGTACAGCGCCCTGGGCTGGGTTAGCAAAAGGGTTTGAGCAAATTGTTCATCCCCGATCTTGAAGATCTTCTCCAACCTAAATGATTCTATGATTCTAAATGTTTTCCAAGGGATCTAGATTAAGCTATAGTTATTGTTTCTGTTGCCATACTGTGATAATGAGAAAGGCTATGAAAACAGCAGAGTTGAAACCTAGCAATGTACTCTGTATGCTGCCCAAAAACTATGCCATGAAACTGAGATGGTAAAGTCTGAATAGAAATGCTATCGCTGATGTTGCTTTATCTCAGGAAAACCAAGACTTTTACTGTCTGCTTATCACAGTGAGAAGAGCTAACTGCAATAGCAGGAGTAGAGTTGATTGATAGGTTATAAATTATTCAACTATGTTTTTACGAAGCTGTTATTAAAACAAGAATAAAAACTTAGTTTTCTTTACAAAGTGGTGAAAGGGTGGTTAGGCAGGTGCCTGTTAATGAGGTAAGTGGCAGGAATCAGTCAGCCCTCTTCACCTCATACACCTTCACCTGAAGGCAGCTACAGGTAGGCTTCCTGGCACAGAGGTGACCTAAAACTGCTCCTTGCCACCTTCACTCACGAAGGGAATGAGCTGAGGTGTGTGAAAGATGAAGCCCACTACTGGAGTTGTCCATGCAGCCAGGTAAGTGGGCTGCAAGTTTCCAGTCTCTTGAGGAGCCAGTGAGAGCTGCTGTTTTCAGATCAGAGGCTGGACTTAGTTCAGCTTTGGGCTGCCCACACCTCAGCGAGGCCTTCAGGCTTGTTCTGCCCAAAGAACACAGACAGAGGCAGAACATGTCACAGGAAAAGGGCCAGATGGTGAGTCCCAGCA
Source organism: Antrostomus carolinensis (assembly GCF_000700745.2). NCBI lineage: Eukaryota > Metazoa > Chordata > Aves > Caprimulgiformes > Caprimulgidae > Antrostomus > Antrostomus carolinensis. The sequence continues at coordinate 1,030 of NW_010303449.1, forward strand.
CCTCAGCTGAGATCCAGGGTGCCACACACACCCCAGTGCCCCATGTGACAATGTGGCAGGACAGAGTCCTTTAGGGAAAAGGAGAGGGGAGGAACCCTTCCCTGCTCTTCTCTGGTAAGTCACTAAGGGCCTTTTTTTGTTTGGTTTTTTGTTTGTTTGTTTTGGGGAGGGTTTTTTTGTTGTTGTTGGATTGGGAATGTAGCTCTTAATTCAAATGATGCAACTTACCTCTTCTACCTGCAGTTCACTTTGGAGTACAGAACCTGGGCTTGCTGCAGCTTCTGTGTGTTTCTGAAGCCAGTTTGTGCACATTCTCACCATTTTTTTGTCCCTCCACATTTAATTTCTTTTTATTTATTTTTTTTTTTAAACAGGTGGCCAAGAGAGTGGGCAGAGTTCTGTACATGGCCGGCTTCCCCATGGCTTTCCCCCTGCAACCTCCCGGTTTACGGCCGCCGGAGCGGGACCTGCCCC
>NW_010303449.1:1562-2730 GCF_000700745.2 Antrostomus carolinensis
CCCCCCCCCCCCAGCCGCGTCTCACCAAAGCAGGAAAACGGAAACCCCTCCATCCTCACTGGGATCAACGACACCACAAAACCTCCCTCCTAACTGCGGGACAGCTCCTGACTGCTGCTGGAACGGGTAATGCGTTGTGAGAGAGCAGGAGAGCCTCCCTCAGCGGTGACAGACACAGGGGGGGAGCAAGGGATGGAGGGGGGGTTTTAAACCAATTTTTTTTTGGGTTGCGTTTCTTTTTTTTTTGAAAGACAAAAAAAAAACCCCACAGAAGTTTTAAAAACTGTAAAAAGGGAAGGAAAGAAAAACTATCCAAAGATGTACTGAGACAACGCAAGAGAAAGAAGATGATTCTGGAGGATGGCAGCAGCATGACCCGTCATCCCCCTTCTCGCCCTGGACAGGGAACGAACACTTTTCTTTTGCCTTCAAGGAAACAAGGTTTTCAGGAACTTCTGGGCGTGACTCCAAGCAGGAAAGGGGACTGGGCTCTGCTCCTCCCCATGGTACTCAGCACCCCCCGAGCAAAAACAAACCAAAACCCATCAAAAAATGAAACCAACCACCTTCCCAAATAGCTCCTCCTCCCTGGAAACTGTTCTGAGTTCCTCATTCAGGTGTCTATGCATCTCTAGCAACTTTTAAAACAATACCAAAGACAGACAAATAAAAGAAAAAAGAAAAAAAAGAAGAAAATACTAATTTAAAAAGGCAAGTTCTGGTCCATGTTTACGGCGCTGCGGATGGTACGGCGCAGGCGGCTCCGCGCTGGCCCAGGGGCTGCCCTGGTCCCTGGCACGTTCTCCCTCTCAGCGCACACAGAACCTGGACTCTGCCCGCGCCCCAGCCCTGCACAGGTGGCTTTTATTTCATGACAAGTTTTATTTTAAAAAGAGAAGAAGAAAGGAGCGTGTGCTTCAGCGGGATGAGGGGTCACAGGCCTCACTCCAGCGTGGCCCCCTCCCTCCTTGACGTGTACAACAGACTCATTTACACATTTGGGGTGGGGTTGGGGTTTGTTTGTTTTGATTTTTTTTTTGTTCATTGGGTTGTTTTTATTCTTTTTAAGCCTTGTTACAGAGGTGGATGCAGTTGCACATTCTGCCCTGCTGTGGACCATGAGACAGATACCTGTGCGTTCCCAGAGGGGGAGGGATGCTGGGGAGGG
>NW_010303450.1:0-8096 GCF_000700745.2 Antrostomus carolinensis
GCTTATTAAAATCACCATCATTTTATATTTCACTTCAGGTTGGGGAGGGGGGGGGAAAATACTGGGGAAGATATTGAAAGGCATTAAAGAAAACAAAACCCCAGCTCCCAGCGCAAGGGAGGAAGCAGGGCGTCCAGCTCCTATTCCTGCCTTTCAATATCTTCCTTAATAACAATAATAGATTCTGAGAAGTGAAAGTTAATCTGTGGCTCCGGAGCTTTTCATTGTGTTCCTCCCTCTCTCTGTGCACTGACCTTTCAGATCGTGGGAGGCTCTGGAGTGTGAGTTGCTTCTTCTTTTTTTTAATTCTTATTCTTCTTGCTGTGTGTGTGGTTGCTGATCTGGTCCTAGAAAGAGTAACAGCACGTCCACCCATTAACTCATTGAACGCTTCATCAGACCTTCAGCCTGGCTCTTAAATTGATCTATTAGGTGGGTTGGAGATCCTGAGTGGGTTGGAAGCTTTGCGGAGGTGAGCGCTCTGCAGAGGAAAGAGCATCTCAAAACCATGGAGGTAATAATTGGGACAAGGAGAAGGTAAGCAAAGGACGTAGAATCATAGACTGGTTTGGGTTGGAAGGGACCTTAAAGCTCATCCAGTTCCAACACCCCTGCCAGCAGCAGGGACACCTTCCACTAGACCAGATTTCTCAAGCCTCATCCAACCTGGCCACAAACACTTCCAGGGAGGGGGCCCTGTTCCAGTGTCTGACCACCCTCACAGTGAAGAACTTCTTCCTAATATCTAATCTAAACCTCCCCTCTTTCAGCTTAAACCCATTTCCCCTTGTTTTGTCATTAACTGCCCTTAGGAAAAGTCCTTCCCCAGCTTTCTTGTAGCCCCTTCAGGTATTGGACATCTTGATGCCTGTCTAATGACGGGGGGGAAATAGGGTGATTTAAAGGCCTTCAGTGTGTCCATGTGCCCAGGATGGTTCAGAGGGCTTGTATCAAAACCTTGGTGAACCTCTTGTCTCTGGTTGAGCATTTTGCCAGCAGACAATAGCACTCATGACATGTTGGCCAAAACAACTCCTGCAATTGCAGGGTCTTGGGAAGGGGGAGAAGTTACCACTGCCCTGGCTCTGCTGCTGCCTGTGTATTCCATGTGTGGCTGAGTGTATCTGCAACCTCATCCAGTCACAGCGAGTTAAATGCCTGTCCTGGTTTCACCAGGACAGAGTTAATTTTCTTCTCAGTAGCTGGAAGAGCTGTGGTTTGGTTTCAGTGTGGGCTTTGTTATGAGGAGACCGTTGATAAGGTGCTGATGTTATTAGTTGCTGCTGGAGACCAAGGTCACGGTGTTTGCAGGTACAAGGGACTGGGAGGGGGAAGCACAGTAATTAGCAAAACCCAAATTAGCATTTGGCTCTGCCAATGAGATATTCCAGATCATATCACGTCATGGTCAGTGTAGTAACCAGGGCTGACTGAAAAGCAGGGATATTTTCTCAGGTTCTCTTGCTCTTCTGGGATTGTGGTTTCAGTATCGGGACAGTCTCTGCTCCAGGACCGCTGTCTGGGACAGGCTGGACATCGGTCAGCGGGTGGTGAGCAACTGCACTGGGCATCACTCATTTGTATATTCTGTTGTTATTATTATTTTATTTCAACTAGTAAATTGTTTTTAACTCAACCCCCAAGTTTTATTACTTTTAAACTTCCAATTCTCTCCCCTGCTCTCTGCGGGGGGGGGAGTGAGAGAGCAACTGTGTTTGGCTGCAGCCAAAGGAGTGAAACCACCACAATGCCCCATTTTTAAGACAAATATCTGCCTTTTTGTTTGCATTATCTCTTTTCTTTTGTGCCATATGAGCTGAAGACCCCATATAGGAAACCAAAACTTGTTTTCTATCATCTGACCACGTCACTAACACCTATTCCTTGCCCTAGGTTAAAAGGACCAAAACCATCTTGAAACTGGGAAGACTTGGGATGTGCTGGTGAAAGGATTCAAAGATCCTTTGAGGAACGTTTCCCTGCAACAGTGTCCTGCAAGAGGACGTGATGGGTAAGGTGAGTGCCACTAACCTGGTTCTAGCTTCACCAGGATTTCCTGAGTCTGTATTGAAGGATGAAGGTGATATCTCACTTACTGCAACTGCAGCACTTGAGATGTTGTAATTACTCCATATTGCTTCTTTGCTCCACAGTGATGCCTTCTAGGAGCTAAGGTTGCCCAGACAGCTGTTTCCAGTGCAAAGAGGTTTGGTTTGGGTTTTTATTTTAGTCCATGAAAATACTGCAGAGGTTATCTGTTCCCCCCCCATGACACGTTGCATACACAAGTGCCTGGTGACTGATGTTGTGTACACAAGTGCCAATTTTTTGCAGATATTGGGTGCAAAAAACACGCATGGGAACTGCAAATGTCCAGAAAACAAACTAGCTTCACCTTCACTAGCTTCACAAACCATCATCTTCCTTAGAATACCAACTTTCATGGCAATAGACACCCAAAATGAGGAGGAAGAAGAAGGCTTTGCAGTGTGTGACGCTCCTTGTTTAATATTGTTCTTCACCCCCCAAGTTCTTCAAAACTTTAGAGGACCCTGGGAATCTGGGCCCTCCTTCACCTTGTCACTGGGCATCTCAACCCAAAATTTGACAGCTGTAGACATGGAGCCATTTTCCTCTATGCTCATCTCTTTGTATTTTCTCACTTTATGCCTGAATAGCTTCTCTTGTCCATCACCGAGAAGATGACAAGCTCTTGGTCCTTGATCAATCTGTATTCAATAATAATAATGCTGAAAATAATCCCAGCAAAGTGTTGATGCCTTTTGCAGTGTGATTTGACATGCACCTGGCGTGCTGGGAGCTTTGCATAATGTACAGCAGACGTCTGTGGGAGACAAGTACAGACACTGCTGGGTTTATGTGGAAGGGAACCTGGGAGCAGACTGTCTTCAACTTGTGTTATCCTTTGGACAAGTGACCGTTGAAATGCCCAAACTTCTCTGACTTTACCAACCCATCAAGCTCCTGATCTGAACCAGGAGAGTCCTGGTGCTCTATCACTTCTCTTGGATTTCAAGAGTGGTGCTCAAGCAGAGCTAAATCCATACATTATTCCAGTTTGAAGTCGGATTGGAAAAGGTGTTTTTTGACACCTAGATGTTAAGAAGTATCTAAGCAGATTTTCAGAAGAGCCTGAGCAGAGGACAGAGCTGAATCTTAATGAGGATTAGATGTACCACAGGCAGATATAGACTGAAAGACAGGCTGAGGGCCCCCAGATCCCCCTCTCTGGTGATCAAGTCCTCAGTTGCATTGAGGTCCAAAGCAATGGAAGAAAAGATGTGAACTTGTTGCTTTCCCTGCTGGCTGGTCAGCCTTGGAGACCAACGGTGTAAAAATGATCTTAGAAATGCCAAGGAGAATGAAAATAGGAAATATAAAAATAGTTCATGCTTCAGAGGAGGCCACCAGGATGATCCGAGGGCTGGAGCACCTCTTCTATGAAGACAGGCTGAGAGAGTTGTGGTTGTTCAGCCTGGAGAAGAGAAGGCTCCGGGGAGATCTTATAGCGGCCTCCCAGTACCTGAAGGGGCTACAAGAAAGCTGGGGAAGGACTTTTCATAAGGGCAGTTAATGACAGAACAAGGGGAAATGGGTTTAAGCTGAAAGAGGGGAGGTTGAGATGAGATATTAGGAAGAAGTTCTTCACTGTGAGGGTGGTGAGACAGTGTCCCAGGTTGGCCAGAGAAGCTGTGGCTGCTCCTCCCTGGAAGTGTTGAAGGCCAGGCTGGATGAGGATTTGAGCAACCTGGTCTAGTGGAAGGTGTCCCTGCTGCTGGCAGGGGGGTTGGGACTGGATGAGCTTTAAGGTTCCTTCCAGCCCAAAACCTTCTATGATTCTTATCCATCATCTCATCACTGGGTGTGTGCAAGCAGGTTGCTTTTCCACAGAGTAAACACTTATGATGCAGCTGGGGCTCAGATATGGTACAGCAACCCTGGAAGTGGGACACTGGGCACCAGGCAGCAGGTTCTTGTCTGTCTTCAACACAAGGCCAGCCTTGCTTCACCATGTCCTGGGGTTTCAGCGTTATCCGATGCAGTGAATTTTCCAGTGTGCTGTTACTCAGACTTTGGTCCTGCTTGTTGAAGTACTTTCTGAGCTGCCCACCTGGTTATTTAACTACCTGGGGCATGAAGCAAAGATGCCACCAGACTGAATTCAGCTGACTTCCTCCACTGTCAAGGAACAGCTGCTGGTTTTGATGTTGTGGTCCATCTACAAGGGAATTAAGTTCAAGAAAAACAGAACGAGTGCAACAGAAGTGCTCTTGGTCTCCTGGGGTTCACTCAGGGTGGAGAGGTGATGTACAGAAGGTGGGACCTAATCTCCCTCCCTGACCTTCTGTGTGGCTGTAAGCACCGTGCCTCAGTTTCCCTTTCTTCCATTTGGACTCTTTAGACTAAGCTCTTGTAAATAGTAAGCTTGATCTGATCTCCTGGGCTGGAAGAGCTCTGTGGGTCTGTGGACTTGGGATGGTGCTAGCTTGGAGGTTTGTTCAGAGATGAAATTGCTGTGCCAGACAGATCCAACCCAGGGCCTCTCTGCCATCGATGCTCCCAGCCCATCTGAGAGCTTTTGGGGACAGGGTCTCTCTTACACTGGTCTCTCTTGTACAGCAGCACACGGTAACTGGCCCCAGTGGTTCAGGGCACTCGTGTTAGAGGAGACACCACAATCATGATACGTGCATAAGAGGAGCTGGATCTTCATCTCTTCCATTTCTTACCCTTTTATTGATGACAGAAGGTAACAGAGCACCTTCCTTGCTGCCCTCCCCTCGCTGTCCTTCACATCGTGCCATTCTGGATCCTTGAGGAGATTTGAGCACGTTCTTTAACAATTTTCTCTACCTGCATCACAGCAGGATTTTCCTCTAGTACAGCTGGTGCACGATGCACGTGTGCATGGGAGGAAAGCAGAGGTCACTGCCTGGGAATGCCTCAGTAAGCTGCTTTTCTTGGTCTGGAGCTGTGGACCTTCCCTTGGGCTGGAAGGTGATGTGCAGAGTGTGTTGGTTGTTTATTTTTTAAAGAAAATAAGCTCTTGGGAGCTTCCCTGTTTGGGAATAACCTGGATCTAGAGCTTCAAGATGTATGGGATTGAAATGGCTTCTCTGTTCCTCAACCTTGGGAATTTTGAGAGGTGAATAACAACCTACCTACAGTTCTCTGACCCCTGAGCTCTCCTGGACACAAGGTATGCCAAGGAACCTTGACCTTCCCTCTGAGTTGCTCAAGCTATAGACCAGGACCCGGGGCAGTCAGGGTGTGATGGGCATCCCTTCTTCTCATAAAGAAAAAAAATCCTTTTACTTTCATGCTGTTGTTTCAGGAAATGTCCCTCCTGACCTGCTTGGTGAGGGGTGACAGCTGAGGGGTTGTTGGGGTTGTGTCCTGAGTTTTTAACCACCATCCCTCATACAGAATATGTGTGTTCAGGTCTTTGGAGCAGAGCAAGTTGGAAGTCCATTTTCATGTGCAAAACAAGAAACCCTTCCAGAGGTGGATCCAGACTGTCCCAGGAGTCCCTGGGAGCTGCTTTGCCAAGGCAAATAAATAATGTCCCCAGTGCTTGCCATGACCCAAGTGTCCCACTCATCTGCCACGCAGACCTGCACTATTGGACCATTTTCTCTGCCCTGGCTCAGCCAGGCAGGCTCCACCTTTCCAGATGGAAGTGCTGCTCCATTAAGCCTAGTCACCTGCCTCAGCCTTGGTGCTTGGGATGGAGGTGAAAGTCCAGGGCAATGCTTGGTTGCCTGGCAAAGCTGCCTGGAGAGGAAGAAAGCTCCTTGCTGCAGCCAAGGCAGGCAGTGGTGGAGAGCAGTGTGATTTGCTCACCTCTGTCTTTGGGGCACATGAGGAGGAGTTACTCATGACCAGATCCATTTTTAGAATTTGCCATGAGATGCTCTTTGCCCTCCTGTAGTGGTAGATTAGAGATGTCTGACCTGTTTCAGTGCTCTAGATTTTTTTTTGCTTTCTCTTAACTCCCTTACTCTTTTTATAATCTTAAAAAGCCCAACTAAATCCTGCTACTTCCCCTCTCAAAGCTAAATAATCCTTGCCATCGCAATCTCTTTCTCCTGTTTAAGGCTTTCAATGCTTAAGACCTCTGTGATCTTCCCTGTGGTGTGGGGAGGGGGGAAAAAAACTCCTGAGCACCCAGATTGAGCAATGGGCAAACTGTGGTTTAACAGAACATCCCCACCACACGCTCACATCACTTTTCTCACTGTCACAAACACCCCCACCACCCTGTCTGCTGACTTCAATGCAGTGCTGTGGTGGGGAGTTTGTTCCTGGGAGAGGCAGGGGGGGTTGGTGGCTCTGGGAAGAGCAAAGGGGACCTGGGGGTCAGAGTTTTATACCTGATTCTCAATGCCGTCTGCTGCAAGAGACAGCACTTTTTCTTTCCCCATCACTTTTCAGAGCTGTTCCCCCCCATCTTCTTGTAAGCACAGGAGGATGCAGACGTGAAGATTTGTGGAAACCAATGTATTTCTTTTTTTCCAACTGCTGATTCCCACCTGAAGAGGTGGGAGATTATTGAAAATGACATTTCTCTTTCTATTAACTACTGATAAAAAGAGCCAGATTTTTCCACTGAAAAACAGAAGACCACAGAATAGATTAGATTTAGTGACCAGAGGCAGAGAAGTGAAACATTTAGACAACTAAATAAATCAACTGGGGGCAACTTGCTTTTCAGATGAAAAGATAAATTCATTATAGAAAAATTGCAGTGAGGATGAAAATGAAAATGTTTGTAGGGGAAACTTTAAAGAGAAAAGAACATTCCCCTGCCCTGTTCAGCCCATGAGCTGTGAGCTCCCTGCACCCTTCTCCTCCCTCCATAAAATAAAGAAATTGCTTCCCTGCTGACCCAGTAATGTGGATCAACTGGGCAGCACTGGGTGGTGAAGACTCATGGGAGGAAACACCAATTTTATTCTCTGCCCAGGATCTGCTTGTGTGTAATGGACAATCCTGAGTGAGCGGGAACTGGAGCAACCTGGTGGCAGCCAAAATGTGAGGCCTCATTTCCCAAAGACTTCAGGTTCCTTCTCCAGGTAAAGTTTTTCCCAAAGATTTCCAGCATTTGGTTTAATCTGCAAATTATCCAAAACTGGGGTTGAGGGAAAGTCCTCTTTTATCATTCCCAGTATGTGCATGGAAGAGAACCTCCAGACTGGAGCTTCTCGCTGACTGTGTCCCCAGGGCTTGCAGAAACTGGGTGGCCATGTCCCTGTCAGGGTGGTTGGTGGCTCTTGCTGTGTCTGACCCTCACGGCAGCAGGATGTGATGCATCTCTCCCCCCTTGCTGCTTCCCTCCCTGGTTCCATGAGTTAAGTGCTGCTCCTGGCTCACCTTGGCTGCCAGTGCTGCCTCCAAGGGGATCTTCTGGCTGTGCTGCAGTGGGAGAAAGCCCTTCAGATACAAAATCAAGTGGATAAAAAGCTGGTTTCTCCTGGAAAAATCACCCTTTGGGTCTTATTTGTGCCATTTGTGGATGTTGCCACCCTCTTGCTGTCTCCTGAAGCCAGCAGATGTTATTGCTACAGCCTTGCCTGGTTGGTGGGTTGGTTTTGAACTGAGACAGCTTGGATGACTAAGGCAAAAAAACCCCACATTAGCAGCAGAGTCCAGGGTTTCCTGACTGTGGGGGAAGTGAAAAATGCCCCCGCTCCCCCCACCTTGGTGACAGCACTGACTTCTCTGGAGGGTCCTTTCTACAAGTTAATAGTTTGTAGCCCAGATTTAGCCTCAATGCCAAAGCATCTCCTCAGCAGCTGCTGCAGTGACTGGTGCCGGGAGGTGCTCCAGGAACGAGGAGGAGTTTGCTTTCTGCCTTGTGGTGGATGGGAGCAACAGAGGGTGTTGGAAGAAACAGGATTAAAGGATTTAATCCCTAAATACGGGATTAAAGATATCCAGTGCTCTGCAGGAGTCATTCAAACAAAGTAAGTTATCCAGAAAGGGCGCAGATCTCTGTGGCAAACCAGTTTGTGCACGCACAGCCCTGCACCTTGTACTGGTGCGGGAATTGTGTCCTGTCCACCCCTCACCGC